>NW_027614846.1:0-20616 GCF_965212315.1 Lampetra planeri | reverse complement strand
TTACAAAGTCAAGAGAATTTCAAAGATTTGGGAGCAGGGTGGCATAAGACGCTGCTCACATCTCCAGACTTTTATGCGTAAAACATGTAAAGATTCAATCATTTCTCTGAAATAATCCTGCTCATTATTACAGTAAAATGTCAAAATCATCATGTTAAATGATTTACAGTATGTGTGCTTTAGCCACGGCACATACAGTTAGTTTTTCAAACAAACATATAGCCATAGCATATATATATATACATATATATATATAGCATATAGCCATTTGTTAAAATACGTTATCTTTTAAACTTGTAGTTTGCATAAGTGGATATACTCAAAATATTACCCAGTATATTTGTTGGGCATAAGCAGTGACAAGTGCCAATATACACTGGTTTGATTGTATCTTATCCAAAGTTTAATATGATACTTTAGAGACAATATACTTGTCATGTGTTGGTCCACAAAAATACACTTGGATTCACACTCAAGTTTGTGCATACACATTCTCACTGCGCCTGCAGTTGGCGCTCAGAAACCTGACACTCAAAGAAGTGGTCTAGCCATTTAGCCTTAGTGGTCAATATACACACTCTTTCATATCCACACGCATGCACACTCCCACTTGGCCCTGTCCATTCTACTGTATATACATCCCAGTATATAACGACTTCATCATCATGATGATCCTTTGCATTTACAAATCAGCAATCAAAATCATCAGTTGTGTTTGCATGACGGAACTGAAGAAGAATGGGGGTTGAGGGGACAGGTTTAGTATGGGGTACACAGAACGACAGGAAAAGGATGAGTGAAGTCAGGAAATCCGTCAAGACTTTGTAAGATGTGGAGAAGTGACAGCGAAAGCACAGCTGTGACCAGATATAGTATGTTCCAAATAGCTGCTTAGTGTTACTCACAGGTAAGTGGTGAGAGGGCTGAGGTTGGTGGGCACAGACGATAGTCCCAACTCTGAGCAGTCCACCATGACAAAGATCCCATCTTCTTCACACTGGCATGGAGGGGGGCACAGGGCAGCGGCTGGTCCTTGTCTGTCCTGCACTCGTCCATACCCCCCGACTCCTCCAGCCACGCAGAGAAGCAGAAGGGCAGCCAGCATGTCTGACTGTCCACCTGTCTGCATCTGTGCCTGAGCGGAATCGTTTCTTGTCTTGTCACAGTCTCTGCTGTTCTCTCTAATGTTTGATTTGTCTGCAGAGAAGAAGTGTTTGTTCTAAATACTAGTCTGCCCCTAATTACTTTTTCGCCTCAATGGCAGTTGTCCACAAATGTCCCTGCCACAGTTTCTACCCCTTCATCTCTCACCTCTTCAGTCTGTCTCTTCTATCAGTCACCACTTCATTCCCAAGGACTAACTTCTTTCCTGCCTTTTCCTCTTGCACAGCCCTGTACGTTCTCACTATTACTATCCCCCCAAAACAATCCCTCTTTCTTCCTCTCTTTCTCCTTGTATATCTTTCTGTCTCTCTCCTTACCTTGTGTAGAAGGAGCTCGTGGGTTGTGAATGAGCAACTTTCATTGGCCCACAATTTAGGGATGGGCTGGAGCATCTCTGGAAAGTGGGAGGGGCCCACAGTGCTCAAACTCTTCCCTCTCTTTCTGCCTCGTCATTGTCCCCTGTGTTATTTTGCTCAGAAGCCCGATGTAATGAGAAATATTGAGTGGAGTTCTGTGAGGTTAGACAAGATGGGATCTTGTGAATGGAACTGGGAGAAAATGTGAAACAGTGTTAACAGCTGAAAGAGGAGGAGGAGGAGTAAAAACTCTGGGGGAGTAATAATGAAGCCAGAGCAATATGTTTAGCTGTGCCGAGGCTCAGAGTGTGTGACTGGGAGTCGCTGTTTGGAGAAACTGGAATTCTGACACTTCAGCACCCCTCAGTCCCTAGAAAGAGCAGAATCCAGTGTCTTGTAAGTCACACCCTCTCAGGTTTCTGCTGCTGGATTGTTGCATCTTGCACCACAAACACTGCCTGCATTCAGTGCATGTGTGCACACACACTTGCACATCCATACAAAATACCAGATTATGAGTGACCGGCACAAGGGAGCCTGAGTATCCATTACATATGCATGCACTCTGGAGGGAAGTGTGGATTGGTGAAGTGTCAGCTGCCTCCGGCAAAACTCAATCAGTATTTCACAGGCTATCTTCTCACTTGCAGCCTTACCTTGGAGTCTTGAGAATAATTGAAATCCAGCCTCACATAATGATTTTTTTTGTGTTGAATTAACATTAACATTAACAGATTAAACTGTACTTCCTTGATATGCTTTGCGAGAATCCTTGATTGGTTACATGTGGATTTGCATATTTTCAAAAAAAGAAGAATGGACAGTCCATTCTTCTTTTTCTTTTTCTTTCCAAAACCAAACTGAGGATCAACTACAGAGTTTTCTCAATACACGATGTAAACCCCAAGATAAGGATCTAACATGTCACTTTATGACATCCATACACATTAAAATCCATTAACGGAAGTGAAGGAAAGAAACTAGACCTAGACTATGTGCACAACACACAATTTCAAACCTACAGTCACACGGCCAAATGTCGGCACCCTTTTGAGAGTCTATACCTCTGGCCTGTCTTTCTGTCTCTCCGTCTTCTTTCTCCACCATTCTCTGTAGGCTGAATAGTTTCTCATTAATTAATTAACATTCCTATGCCACTGTGTTTTCTGAGGGGCCTTTGTTATGGCCCTACAAAAACTCTTTCAGAGCTGTTCTTCACATACTCTCTCTCTCATGGTCTCTCTGTCGCCCTTCTCCCTCTTTTCTTCATCTTTATTGTGGAATGTCCTCCTTTTGTCCATTGTCATTTTGTCAAATGTTGTGTGTGTCCCTATCAAGTAATGCTTTATATGTTTATGCTAGATATATTAACTGAATGAGTGACTTACCACCTAACGTGCAATATGTAATTTCTCCCATTGGAATAGCTTCACAAAACAGTGTGCATCCACATCTTCAACTCATTCCCTGGATTCTGACAGCTCTGTTTGGTTTTGGTTTTGTGTTTGGTCTGACCCATAGACCATATATTGTGATAGACGCTATATCAGCTCCGCAAGTCCTAAGATCTGTCTCGCCTCCTGGTGGCTGGTTGCAGTATAGGTCATAATTCCTTCTAATGTAACGTTTGTAACATGTAATGTTTTTTTTTTTAATTCTGGGGTGAATGGTGTCAGGATGGAGACCTGCTGAAAGTATGAAAAAGGACCAGGTGAATAAGGAAGCGTTAGACTTTACCTTTCCATTTTATGATTGTCTGTGTTAAACCCTAAAAACTGCAAGTGCAGTTAAGTTGGGATAGTCTTACTGTGGCTCCTCTCTTAGATCATAGAATCTGATTCCAAATGACATCACAAGTTTAATATGACAGCACCTGTATCCAGGATTTTTTGACTGAATTCACGTGCAGTGGCAGGAAGTGGAGGCGCATGATATATGGAGTCTTTGGTCTAGACCTCAGGGAGCCCTGAAACATTCTTGCTGTAAAACCTTCATGTCTAGTCTACTGCCCATGACTGTCTTGTTTCCTTTTGGACCCTCTCCCTTCTCTTAAAACACAGACAGAAATGGAAAGCAAGCACTCTTTACATTGTTGTACAAATATTGTACATCAGTTCATTTTCTGACTAATTACTAAATATCACTACTCTCTTGCTTTAATTCAATGTCAGTGTCAAAACCAGATGTGAAGACAACTGCAAAATCTCACATGAAACGTAGGCGTGCAAATGTGAGGGCCAACCCTTGAACAGTGAGAACAGATAGTTACACATGCTCTTGAAAAAGTATGTATTCATGAGATTTCTCTTTCACTTGCTCTGTCACTCACACTATCATATTGTCAGCATCAGATCAAAGCCAGTGGTCCCTCCTCTCTACTCCCCCATCCTCCTTTTCTGCACTATAGTCTCTGGGCTGTAAACACTATCCAAGCATCGGCAGCCTTGAAGACACAAAGACAAGTAGCTACCCGACACCTGACACTAACTTGAGAGCATTCACCGCGGTCTACCTGGGAATAAAACACACACACACTGGGCTACCTGAGCTCCACACAGCCAGAAGAGTTCATTCAATTAGAGAACAGAGAGGAGCCGTGCAATCAGGCCCCAATGCCTGCACACACTGCAAATACTCACCTCTTCACCCACACCCACTGCCTTATGTTCACTCTTATGTCCTCAGAAAAACTAATCTCCAACACATACACATCCAGTGTGTGTGCTGGTCCACACCGTTTACGCACATGCCTATAGACAGATATGCCTGGGCTGACCTGAGGTGATTGGAGGCCAAACGTTGGTATGCTTAGAGGAAGCTAGTGAGACGCCATGGGTCGCTGGTGGTGACAGGTGTGTTCTCTGGCTTTTCATGGGAAACCACCTGAAAGCCAACAAAAGGTGCCTCTCCTTCCCCCCTCCATCACTCCCCCGTCACCCTTTTCCTCTCTGCATCTCACAGTACAAAGGAGAGGAATGAATGAAAGAAAGGTGGAGTAAGGGGGATGAGGTAATGGTGGTGAGTATGCAGAACTGAGAAGGCGGATGGGGTGGAATATCTTCCTGTGTATGTGTGTGGGACAATTCAAGGCTTCTAGGAATGACGTTAGTTGTGGAGTTCAGGAAAGTGATCCATTACAAGCCAGAATGTTGAACTGAATGTTGAACTCATCACCTCAGCTGGGGGGGCTGTCATTTCAAAATGTGGACCTCGAGGGCTAATGACAAGACTTTTTCAAATGGAAGGGTAATTGGATATCCAATAGTTAGTTACACAATAGAAATGGGCTTTATTTTGTCCCAAGTTCCAAGTTCGTTCCAGTTTGTTTTTTGCATATATGTCTGCAGCATGGTCTGCGGTTTAGTTACCACTAAATTTTATTTTAATTAAATTTTAATTAATCAGTAATGAATATTTATAATCAAAAATATGACAAGAAAAATTTGCAATTGACATGTCAATGTAGCAAATTGTTGTGGCTGGTACTATTTATATAGGAATAAGCCACCTTAAAAGTTGACAACAGCAGTTTGGCGTCACAGACAATGCACTGCATACCCACAGAGCACCTATCACAACGCTGGTACGGCAGTATATGTGCCTTCTATAAGACAGACACTCTTACATGGTGGATTGTGTGGTTTAAGCAACAAAAGATTCTTTAGTTGTCTGTTGTACCCACATAAATATATTGACCTGCATGTGTCATTGTGTATGTACAGAACTAACAATTGCTGAGTCTGAATTTTCAAGACATCATAAATTCACTTACATGCTGAGATTAAGATCTGTGTTATATCAGTTTATCTATTCCAACTGGTGCTCTGGAAATCCTTGTGTTGATGTTATATATTATTTATTTTACATATTTGCAGTGTTTAAATTTTTTTGAACCATACATGAATGGCATGTTTTGGAATTGTAACAGTATTTATACATCAAGCAAAATAGGTTCTTTCATTCTTTCACATTTTCCTCTGCACGAAGGTGCCTGTCCTCCCATGAAAAAGCTTTCTTTTGATCTCACTCCTTCTTTTCTCCAACAGTGTGATGTTCAAGGATTAATATGGTGACATAGAAATACTAAAGCAGGCAGGTCTACACCTGCACACTGCCAACAAGCGAGGCGTTCCATTCAGTTTGATGCTTTTAGCTATTAAGCTATGCCACCAGCACTGCATTCATAGCATATGCTTTAAGTAACTTTGATCTTTTGAAAGCTGATTGACCTTCATAAAGTACTGATGCAAGCACTTGTGTGCGTGTGCAAGCTCTTATGTGGGACAGCACGTCTATATGTACACATTTTCATTCAAGTGTATCTGTGCATGAATGTGTGCCTTCTTTGTTGTCATACCCATTTCAACATGATAGTATCAGCCATGTCAGTGTGAAGGGAGACTGATATGGAATGTTAACAGTGACTGAAAGTACCGGACTGTCTCCATAGAGTACCACCCATGCAGAACCCAGATAGGACTTGGGGCTGGGGGGCACAACATAGTATATTGAGAAGAGTCTTATTGTGGGTATCGCCTCAGAGAATCCCAGGCATCTGAGAAATGCGCAGAAATAGTACAATAAATATTTTAGAAAAGAGAGGTCTTTTGAATTAAGATAAAGTAATAAAGTAAGTAATAAAAATCATATGAAATTATGTTCATACAAAATCTCATCTAATCATTCCATTTCATTGTGCAAACTTGTGGGTTCAGACTTGACTTTTGAGGATATGGCGCCATCTTCAGTCAGAATGAAGAACTGCGATGATGGCAGCAACCTGCTTATGTCCTAGAAAACTTAAATGTTACAAAGTCCACCTTATGGTCAAACAATTTACGCTTTTTTCCCATCCTATTGATAGCCCCTTCTGAGTTTCCTGTCCAACTGTATTATGGGATATAGTTGGCATTCATTCAATAAAAATGATAAAACTGGTTAACTAGGGAAAGAAAAGTGGGACAAACCCTCCACACCAAATCGTCATCATCATCATCATCATCATATTCTTCTATTCCTTCAAACGAACTTTGAGAATTAATAATGACAGGGAGGAAGAGAAGGGGCCACGGGACCTTTTCTTTACAACGGGCTTGTGAGAACAACAGGATATGAGTTGAGGAGATGGTATAGCTGTGATATATATTCGCTGTTAGGTTCAAACAGGCTATAGATTACTCTATATTGGCATGTATACGTAGGTACCAGACACCGAGGATCCACTGTAACCCCATCTGACTGAGCTGAAATTGAAAAAAAAGAAACCAAAAGAGCTATGTGAATTTCACAGATAGTCCAGAATGTCCCACAGAGGTTTTCAAGGGGACTTTTCTGTTGAATAGTTAGCACTGGTGAGCAGCAGATTTATTTAAAGTCTTGTCTGTTACCTCAGAAGAGCACAATTCTCAGCCAACAAAAAATATTTGCCGTTAAATTGATTTGACACCTCCTTCACCAGCTGGATACAGCAAGAGGTCCACAACTCTTCATCCTCCAAAGCCTCATCTTTTTCTCCTGAAGAGACATTTCACTGTTTACTGTGGTCAGTTTTTTTGCTGTTGTTTGAAAACAGCCTGCATCCATTATCATCATTTGAGAACAAGAGACTATGTTGCAAGAGCTTTCCAACTTAGTCAGGGCATATAGTATCCATATCCATGCTGACTCAACTGGACACCCCCTGTTTGATGTAGTTTCCATGCATTCAGCATTAATGACAAACACACATACAACAAAACTGTGTACTTTTCTATGCCGATGAGTATTTCCTGAAATCTCATTTTCCATTTGTATGCAGCTCTTTGTTTGCAGTTGTGAAGACAAACACATGACCCCTGATCGTCTGTACATTTATAGGCAAACGACAACAAGTTCTAATATACATAGCTGAAAGATCATGGTTTCGATATTTTTTCTTATCCACAGCTCTCACAAGTTTATGTCAGCAGCAATGTGCAATGAATGTTCCCAAAAGATGAGTGATGTGCTTCTCGTTCTTGGAGCAGCGGCCTACAGGCGACTCTCTTCTTTCAAGCATTCGAAAGATTAGAGCTAGCATACATGTAGAAAGTTGCTAGCGTTGTTCATTTTAGCTGGCCGACGCAGCCTTCTCACCTGCTTTGTTGTCATCCATAGAAGGACATACAGCGTAGACCTCGTACGATTAGTAATCACAACACCATTCTTGCGTAGTGCTGGTATAGCAAAGTCTTGGCACTATGGCTTATGGAGAGTTCCAGTTGTTTTCCGAGCTGCAGGCAGGAAGTTGTTAAAGGACCCTTTTCCATGGATATCTGACTTCAGGTGAGACCCAAGGACCCACAGTTCAGAATTCAATATGGTGGTGAGCTGTATTAGCTTTCAGTATAAACTGTGTTTTTACTGTTTTTGTAGCACTTGTGTCCATGTGTTTTGTGTCCATTCCAGTTACTTATACACACAGCTCTGATCAAAGGCGCTGTCGCGAGTGGCAGTCTCTCTAGCGTCTCTGTGTACATATTTTTTCGCTTTTGTTGTACCAGTAAACATTTTTTCCAGTTTTCATTGTAGAATTATATTTTACTATTTTTGTAAATGTGAAAATGTTCGTGAATACTTCTTAATGTGTTGTTTATACCATAAGATGTACTGCAAAAGCAGCTTTTTCTGACCTATGTTGTGATGAAAGTTTAACACAAAAACTTGCACAGGATAGATAATGCAGTACAATTACTACTAGTACTATTAATACTGTAAGAAAATGAGGCCATGGCGTCCTGAAAGATATATATTCAAATGTTGCATGTTGCTACAGAAGCACTTAGCTTAGATGTGGGAGGCCATTGTTCTCATGTACACTCCCCTCATGACAGCAGCTGTGCAGTGGATCCATGGGCCTTCAGCAGGAGAACACAGTGATATGGTCAAACTGTGCTTGCAGACCAACACTACGTGCACAGTTTTGCTGTGGATAGTGTGTGTGGGCACTCCTCTGAAGTAGAGACTGGCTTCAAAATAGCTCATCCCAACAACAACAACAAAGTTACTGTGTAAATGGACACTATAGGAAATCTCAGAGATGTTTTCATCCATAGAGCTCAGACGAAGTTTCACTCTCCAGATCTGCCTTTGTCGCCTTTGTCCGATCTTATCTCACTGTGAAAACAGATGATTTATATACAATCTTTGCACTTCAGTTAATGTGTTATTCTGATAAGGTGGGCTGGTTTGTATGAGTGTCTGGGTGGTTTATGAGTGTACTGACACTGCAGATTGTAGGACAGTCTACTGCAGGACACAAACAAATTTCCGTGGGAATGCAAAGTCCTGACAGTTCCCAATCCCATTTCTTATCTCAGCATTCCCATATGAATTATGGACGTTATCCGCCCATACCAAGACCACATGTAATTGGGATGTGTCGATTCTGAAATTCTGGTCCAATACGATGTTTATAACAACTGTGTGTGTTTCCCCTGACTCCCCTAAATTAGTACACATTTTTATCATACTTGTATCATGAATAACCTTTAATGCCTTGCTTGGTAGGGTGATGTATACAGACAAACAACGGCCACTGTCATTGCTCAATTTTATTTTCTTTGTCCATTGGGTCACAGTTTGCTATACCGATCTGAGCCATACTCACTATTTTTGCTGACGATGTGCATTCCTCATTGTCCTTAATGTACTGTTGTTCAAGAAGGATTATTTCTGCCTGTTTATCCACCATGTCACAAAGTTCATGACATCTCTGGGTCTGTCACCAGACCATGTAGACCATGTGTACTATATGATATTTGTGAATTTGTAACTACAACTACGACCACAATTAACAGCTGTAGCAGCATGGTTGGTTCAGTATAAAAGTAGCGGAGTGGATAATAAAGGAATAGTTCACATTGGTGACAAATCTTACATTTCTTTCCACCATGTCAAAGCTTATTTTATCTCTGCAACTCTTTTACCAAAATTATCCTAAATTTTATTCAAATATCTCAGTGCTAATCATGATGCGATGGGGCATTCATGTGCATTTTGCAATTCAGGTCAATTCTTTTGCTCCAATAGCATGTGAAGGCAGCATTGGACCAGTAATTTAACAACAGCGTTAACAACAGGACTCCGGGAACGGCACCTGTGTGTGTGACAGTGACAGAGAAGGGGTAGAGATGTTGTTGACCTTTAGTTTTGCATATATAGCACAGTCTCTGATATTCAGACAGTATGCCAACACCACAGTGAGCTCAACGGCCTCCTCACCAACCCGCTTCTTACTTGACTCACCTGGCCTCCATTTGGGCCCTGCCCATCGGTAAACCATTCAAATGATTTGCAAGTACACCCGCGCTATTGTTACATTACCTGGACCCCTTTTTATGACTTCCACACACATACACACATCATCAACACACACTCCATTTTTGTTTTGATATTAGGGGAATTCCCAGTAACTCGCATGCATACAGGTGATTTGCGTATGTTCACTAATCTAGGGGGCTTGGCTGTAACTGTTAACACCCTACACCTGGACACACCAGCACACACACAGTCTCCTGCTGATCCGCAACAAATGGTCGTGTTGATAAGCCCACTAGAATCCTTTCAAGTGCTTCAACGACAGATTATGGGAAACTGTGTGTGTGTGTGTGTGTGTGTGTGTGTGTGTGTGTGTGTGTGTGTGTGTGTGTGCGTGTGTGTGTGTGTGTGTGTGTGTGTGTGTGTGTTCACAAGTCTCATTCACCTGCCATTATATGACCGTTATACTTCACAGGAGCCTCAGCGACCAGACAGCTGATCAAATCTCCCTTGCTGTCTCTTGCAACACACACATGCACACGTTACACATGTTTCGCAACATGAGAAACATCTTTTAACATTATACAATAGGCAAACTGATATAGAAAACGAATGTGTGTCAGATTAACACTGTGAAATAATATGCGGTAGTATATAAAATGCAATGATTTTGATGGAAATTAAACGATCGTAGTAGACTACTGATCTGATTTCACTTCCATTTGTTTGGTCAGTGTAGCAGCACATTTATTAAAATAAGATTTAAAATTTCTCCACCCCCACACATCTATAGGTCTATGTCTCTTTATATGTCTTCAAGGGTCCAGTGACTCTCTGGCCTTATCATGTTTAAATCCTGCAGGTGCAAATGAGTTATCCGAGTTAACCGTCACACAAAGAGGGTTTTCCCGAACGTGTTCATCAAGTCTTGAGTCTCTTTAAAAATATTTAAATAATACTTTATTTTTGACTGCTAGTAGTCTACTGCTGTTTCTTCCATTACTAATTACCACTGTTAATATACAGGTACAACAAACGTTACGACTGCTACTAGTGACGGAAGTTTTTTTCATTGCCCAGTTCAGTTTGTTTGTTTGTTGTTTAAAAGTAATGTATCATCTATTGCTGATGCCAATGCCGTGCAGTTTTTAAAGGGAACAGAAACACATCAAGGCATTTTCAAGCAGCAACCGTAATATTATATTGAAACTGAATGATTTGCCATAGTATTTCATAAGGTAGGTATGGTTATCTCATGACTTCTGGGCTTTTGAAAATCCCCTGTGTTTTATGTATGATGCCAGGCTTTGTTGTCGGAGATGGCTTTAACTGATCTGTGTTTGTGGTTAAGAGTGTTGAATGTCGACTTTAATTTATTTCTTACTATATTGCTGCTGACTTTAAATGTTTCTTCACTAATTTCTTTTGTGTATGTGCTAGCTACTGTAACTGCTACTCAGGGGAATTTACCCCCACAACAAAGGGTTGAACGCTCCAAATATTATGACACTATTGGTATATGAATTATATGAATTAGATATTTCTACTGTCCAATGTGTAGGTTTATTCTGAGTGACATTTATTCTCTGTTTGTACGCATGTTTTACTGTAAGGTTTAAAGGTTGTCCATGACCTTATGTCCATCAAGTGCAGGAATACCACTTGAAATTTGTCCGATTGTTTTTTCTACCTCGCGGAAGGTTCTCTTAATGCTTCTGGCCTCACTTTAAATACCACAGTGCATCATATGAGTATATTAACCAAAAAATAGGGTGTACAGGGTGTACTGAGCTGTGCTCTGTGCATGAAAGAAAAGCACATTCCAAGAAAGAAAAACTGCACAATATTTTGTGGCAAGAAAATTGTCCCTAATGTCCTTGGACTTGCAGATATTTTTATCAATTCAGTTTTCATGATGTTGTGTATTTACACTGTGGAGCCTGTAGTAATATTTCAATGTGATAAATTTCTACACTATATCAGAACAACTTGTTAAGTCACTGATGTCATTTCTGTGCGCGATATGATTTTTTTTTATCTCGGTATGTTGATAGCTTAGGTATGAAATACAGGGTATAAATCCCATCTGCCGCTGCCATTAGATGTGCTTCATATATCATCAGTCTAAGGAGGTGACAGACTTGTGGCTCTGTAATTGGATTTATCTTTGCGCTGCTTATCAGTCTGTGCATAGAATATCTGTCTAAAACTTTTTCTCTTCACTTACCTGAGGTTATATATTAGTCCTACATCATCATCACCACAATCATGCATTGCCCTCACAGTGGATCACCCGCCCACCAGTGTTATCTCAATGATTCCATGCATTTTTCTTCAAACATATGAGCTACTCAATCGACCTGAATGTGGATTACTGAGAACACAGAATAAGTCCCCACAGAAAACAAATACTGTATACAGTATTGTGGTAAACATGCTCTCCAATATTGCTGTTAATTTAACTGACTCATTGAGCCCTTAAAGTGGGAACACTGATTATCAATGTCATCTTTGCAACATGCCTATAACTATTAGTCTTTGTGTCGGGGAGCCAGGTAAGGTTGGGGAAATCCCTTAACAACACACACACAGCAAAAAGACAAAACCAGTGGAACCTGGTTTCATGTTTGTTTTAAAACCAAAAGTAACAACAAGCAAGAGGAAATTTTCCTGAGACACAGTTATTAAAGATGTGTGTATGACTGGCATAATGGTTTCCTGATTTAAGGTAAGAAGGTGTTTTTTCCCTTATTCCCCCCCACATTGTTTTCAGAATCAATGGCTGGACGATCAATCCTGGCAGAGTCAAATGCCCACTGGGCAAGAACTGGGACACATGTTCACTTCAGTCAGGTTATTGGCAAGAAACGATAGACCCCTATTACTAGAACAAGGTTGCATCCCTTCTCCAAGTTCAAAGGCACCGGATCAGCACACGCCCATGAGCCCCCCAGAATGTCTCTGAAAGCAAAAACAAAAAATCCATGTTGTCCAGAGCCTTTTCTGCATAAGCTGAGTAATATTTCCACCTCCCAGTAAACATTTAGCAAAACAAGGTGTCAACATCTTCACACATGTCCTCAGCTGCCAGTTTGAACTGAAAAGGCTTGTGAGCCCATCAATGTTTGTGAAGAAGCATCTGCAGAATGGGACCACCGTCCAGAAAAGGGACACCAGGGAGGCCTCCTGGACCCACCCTATGGAGTAAGAGACACTGCTCTGAAGGGAAATTCATTAGATCTAGATGCCATGGTTTGATCTTCAAACCTCCACTGTAACATACAACTAGTATGTTACAGTGTACAAGTATATTAACAACACATACTAGTTTTCAACATAAAAAACACACCTACCCTTAAAATACTTTGGCTACAGGGGCTTGGCCAGAAAGGGGGTGTAAGAGGGCGTGTATGCAAACAATATAAGAGCTCACTCCCAGGTGGAGGATCAGACAGGTGTGTTAATGTTCTTGTTTCTTCAGCTGCTACTGCCTGAGGATAACTACTTCACTGCTCCGGACACGGGAATACGCCTCTAACCCGACAAGGTACTGTTCTCCTGTGGTTCTGTTTAAATGCTGTGCTTTGCTGTATTATTTGCTGTCACATTACAGAAGTCACAAGCCACAGCTTGTCTCACTTCCCTGATGATGGGGTAAATGTTATTCTTTGATTGTTGTCTCATGAGACTCTTTTCTCTCTCCAGATTATCTTTGATCACTGCTGTCTGACATGGAGATGGTGAGTCTGTTTCAGTTTGCATAGTTTTATTTAGCTCAGTTGATGTGTGAATTTCAAAGAGATTAATAAAGTGTCTGTCTGTCTGTCTGTGTGTCTTTCTGTCTGTCTGTCTATCTATCGAAACTCTTTGGTTTAATGATGGCATAAGTTTGCTCACATGGTCGTAAATACACATGGTCAGAGTGATGTTACGTGCCTCATTTGCCAAACTGACACAAAACAACAGCTTGGATCAGGTTAAATTACATACAGTTAACTGCTGTTCATAAATGAATTCTAGAATTTGACAAAAAAATGTGTGAATGTGTGAATGTTTTCTGTCGTTTTCGCTTTCAGATGGCTTATGTGACTGAGATCAGACTGATTGGGGGACGAGGGTCCTGGAGCGGGGTGGTTCCCCCCTCCTGTCCTGAGGTGGACCTGGAGGTCATTGAGGAATACCTGCAGGAGCATTCACTGGAGGTCCAGCCGGCGCACACACCTCCTTCACCATTAAACATTGCGGCACAGCATGCACACTCCCCACCGAGCACCAGGATCATTGGTTAGTTCGACCTGGGGCCTGTTCCAGAAAGCTGGGGTTTTTTTGTGGTTGTTTTTTTTTTTTTTAAATCCTGACTTTGTTCATCCTGAAATGAGGAAAATGTCTGCAGATTCCTCCTGATTTCAGGGTTACTGAACAGAATTCAAATACATAAAAGTTTAAAGCCCTTTGTTTGGATTTCTGTCAGTTTATGTGAAATTGCAGAGTTCCATACTGCAGAGTTTTCCTCATTTTAGGACTAAAAAGCTCAGGGTTTTCACTTAATTTGAACAAAAATAATCCAGATGTTGATGACAGTTTTTGTTCCCTGTCTGATGATTCTTTTGGCTGCATCTCCAAAGAGAGTAATTGGTCAGGTCAGCATGCCCATGAATGGTACTGTGGCTCCCACACTCCAAACGAAGAATATGAAGAGCAAGCTTCACCTTCATCATGGCCTCGTCCCCCTGAAAACCATTGGGTGCGTTCATAGTGACTTTGTAATTAAATGCTCCGTGACATCTTAGTATAACACGTCCCTGAATTTCACAAATGTCAGACATGTGCTGATGTGAGGCACTCGGTTCACTTACTTTGTGACTTAAATGAATTGTGGCTGTTTGTTCCAGGGTCACATTGCATACTGTTACGAGGCACCTGCATATGTCGACTCAGACTCTCAGTCCAGCAGCTCCCAGTACCAGGAATACTGTGATTCTCCATCTCCATACTCTAACAGAGAAGGCAGAAAGAACAGAGACTCCCTGCCTGTTGCACCACTCTCAGGTACACACACACACTTTCACGTGCACTTATGCAGCCTTCTCCTGTTTGTGAGTCTCATTTTTGTCACATTTTTGTTTGGAACTTTCTACTTGTGTGTTATTTGGAAAGAACCCATGTTTGCACACCTTTTCACATATGTGTGTCATTGTCATCTCATAATTGTATTTACATCCCCTTCCTCCTTGGTAGGAAAGAGGAAGGAACGGTTGTTCCAGTTCCTTTTCGAAATGCTCCAGACACCATCAATGCGAAGCTGCATATGGTGGGTACAGTCCTCTTCGGGCACATTCCAGTTTTCCTCCCAAAACAAGGAGCACCTTGCGCAGATGTGGGGCCGCCGGAAGGGTAATCGCAAAACTATGACGTACCAAAAAATGGCACGCGCACTCAGGAATTACTCCCGCACTGGTGAAATTCAGAAAGTGAAGCGAAAGCTCACTTACCGGTTTGATGAGAAGACACTGAGAGGCCTACAAGGAGATTCTGATACTATGTTGGATGCATAATGGAAAATGTTTCAAAGTGTAGAAACAGAGACGTTTCTGCCATTTGTGTCCTTTCTGCTGAATATAATTATATGACATGAAAAAACAAAAGAATACTGAGTATTTGAAAAGCCAGACATTGAAATGCTGTAGTTCAGAGGTCAATAGGTGAAAAGTTGGCAGTAAATCTAATAGGTTGTCACATATGATCTACTTTATAAGTAGAACATCCTCAAATAAAAGTGTACCTGTGTGTGTTTAGCCTTTTTATGATTCTGTATTGCTGATGTAAAATCAGATTAGGGCATCTCAACAAAATGAGTTCATGTTACTATCTAGTTTGTTAAAGTATCCCTTTTTGATAAGGAATTCCAATTAAAATGATGGTTTGTCTATTTACGTGTCAAATGAGTGCATCTCTTCAGTCTTGTTTTTACTGCTTGACTGTCACTATCTCATGTATAGTATATGCACTGACATAACAGTTCTGTTTTTCAAATCAATACACATCAACACACAAGCAAGCACCAAGAGCCGTATGGCAGTAAAGCATGCATTAAACATTTGTATTTGTTTCCACATTTAATCTTCAGTCGATCTCTGTGTGGGTCATTTTGATTTGATAACACTGTTGTCAGGTATTATATTAGTGTTTATAATAATAATAATAATAATGGATCAATATTATACAGATTGATTTCTAGACACCCAAAGACACTTTACAGAGGATACATTATTCATTCACTTCACATTCATACCCTGATGGTGGTGAACTACATTTGAAGCCACAGCTGACCTGGAGCGGACTGACTGAAACGTGGCTGCCAGTTCACACCAACGGCCCACGCACATTCATACAGGGCAATGTGGGTGAAGTGTCTTGCCCACGGACACAACGGCACAACTAGGATAGAGTGGGATTCGGACCTCCAAAATTCCAGTTATTAGACGCCCTGCTCAATCTCCAGACTTACATATTATTTTTTTTATTTTTAGTTTATTTTTTACTCCTTGTGGTTATACATCATAAACACATAGAAGGATGTCTTCCTTCACTATTGTCAATACAATATACACATACTAAACAACTTCTGAGGGGATTTATATGGTTTAAGACACCTGTTTTGTCTTCTCAAGATTGGTAACAAATACAAACTGTATAATGGGTTTCTTTTCAATTGAAGCCAAAAGCTGAAAATAACCTAAACATCAAAGTTTATATTTGTGCTGGCTAGGAGTTAGGTGACTTACACAGTCAAGCAAATACCCAGGTGTTTGCCAGCACATTGCTACGTGTGCAGCGTGTGTTGGCAGGCAGGGTTCCTTTCACAAGCCAACTTTGGGCTTCCTGTTGTCCTTGGCAGTGGCAGACTGAGTGAATCTGACCCATGACCTGTGATTGTTCCTCAGTGGTATGTCTTGTGCTTTGTGTGCTAGCTTATTGTCGTTGACTACTTCCCCTCAGTTACAGGTACGTTATGCCCCCGACACACCACTTTATATGAAGAAATAGTTCGATATGCGTCTGTTATCTTTCATTCCATCACTCACTCTCATATTGATTTGAAGCACAGAAGCTTTGATGGTTCACTGTGTTAGCTAGCTGGATACTTTCCTCATGTTGGGGTTTAAGCCAGCTTTTTGGCTCGCAAGTATCCCTCCAAATATGAATGTACTTCCTCTTCCTTCATCACCTCGCCCTCATTGTCCTTCATGGTCGACTTCTGGACTAAGTCATGGCACATCTGCTGGCTATTTCAGCATAAAACAAAATATTGTGGGCCTTTCAGGCCGTCTAAACTAAAGCATTTGATGTGTTTGAATCCGGGGGTTGCTATCTGCGTGGTTCTTCTGTCACAGGCAC
Source organism: Lampetra planeri (assembly GCF_965212315.1). Taxonomy (NCBI): domain Eukaryota; kingdom Metazoa; phylum Chordata; class Hyperoartia; order Petromyzontiformes; family Petromyzontidae; genus Lampetra; species Lampetra planeri. The sequence goes on along the minus strand of NW_027614846.1, from coordinate 3,421 downwards.
ATGACATGACAGTAGCTTTTCTTGTTTTTGCAGAGTTTTAAAATTGATTTGCATAGTTCATGCATCGCTCTTTTGTTTTGATTGTAATGTTATGTACCAGGACTGTAGCAAATTGTACTTCCCAAATATCCGATCCTCATTCCAGCTCAACTGTCAAAGCTGTTATCTACACTTACCACATCCGGAAGATGCTGAAGACCTGCAGTCCAAACAGGGAAAACCAAGACTGTCAATATAGGAAGACCTTTATAGGCCTCTAAGCCAATCATACAAATTTATGTGGATAAGAAGAGAGTGGGCTTCTTATCCAGTTTCCTCTCCAAACCAGTTATCAAAACATGACATTGATACCCTTGTAGACTGAGGAATTACAGGCACATACAATCCATTTTTGTAAATCTGGAATCAACGTGATCTCTTGTGTCTCCATGAGAGGGAGCTGTAGACCAGCAGTGTCACAGCGTTGTCGTCCACACAGCATCAGAATCACAGCAGGTGATCAACAATCTCAAGTTCTAAACATCCTGACCAACTAATACAAATCAAGTATCTCTTTATTAAAATGTTTTAAGTTAGCCATGTCACAATTAATCCAACAATACTCATACCTGCACTTTATCTATGATGTCAAACAATAAATGTGACATGTAGCTTTGGCAGTGTTTTAATATTCCTTCTTGCTCAGCGAACTCGTCAAGGAAGGCAATAGACTGTATAGTTATCACCAGCAGGGTGCAGTCCCACCCACCAAACTATACAACCTACTACCTCACCCTGACAGAGCCGAAATCAAACATGCCACAGTCACACAGTTACCTGTTTAAGAAAGTTTCATGACAAACATCCCTGTGCATTATGATGAGTCCTACAAGTGCATGTTTTGACTGGGCGGCATGATTGCCCAGCTGGAGACGACAGTCGTGAGCGGCTGACTCTGCTGTCTCCTTGGGAAAGACAGTAGATTGTATAGTTATCTCAAAAAGAGGTTATAGAACCCCACAACTATTCAATCTACTACCTCAGCCCCAAGGATAGCATCCACGTTGCTTCAGCCTCAAAGATCCGCAAAGGTAAAACTCCTGCAGTGGTGCAAAGAAGAAAAGACAGTTACCTTCAAATAACATGCAGGAAAAAAACTGAATACCGAAAACTGAATAGAAAAAAAAATGGAGGATTGTTCATGTTGAGTTGTATTTCTGAGTAACATTTCTTACTTGTTCATACGTACACCTCCTGAAAGATTGTAAACCAAACTGACATTTCATGTTACATTTGTGAACTGCATGTTTCCTGACAAGTCTTCAACAACTGCCAAGATTTATGTTGTTGTATGCTTATCAGTAATTTAAAAAAAAAAAAGGGGGGGGGGGGGGGGAGCAGGGGTATCCAGCGATTTTGCATTGCTCAGTTGAGCTTCATTTTTGGTGTGAATGTGAATGTGTTTAAGATATTGTTTCCATTAAGATAAATCAAATTATTAAACGGTAAACACACGTTGAAAAGTCTGAGCACTAATGTGTGAAAGGCGAACAAACAACTCACTGGCTTCTTGAGATTCTGGCATGTGATCAAAAAAGAAAAAAAAACGCCTCTCGCCTCTGTGCCAGGAATTCATTTCCGCATTTTGCCAAAATCTGAGCTCATTCCAGTGGGCTATCCCTGTGTAGGCAGGCTGCTGCTTCTCAGACGAAGGTACACTCACAGATGCCTGCAAATATGGCTGCCACCAGCTGCCTCTGATTGAATACAAGGCTGGGATCCTGCCTCCCAAAACAAAACAAGGAAACACAAAATGGCGTCTTTCTCATCGGCCATTTTACATTCCTGCTTAAAATCGTCACATTTCTGTCTGTTAATGAGGAAAGAACGGTGGTATGGTCCAGAGAGATCGATCTTGATCCAAGCTGTGACAAAGCCAACAGATGCAGGCACTATCACTGCTGCTGAGTGGAGGAGAACGTCTACCATCACATCAGACAGCTGCAAAGTTTAACAAGCTGGAGATAAAGCACATCCAGGTTGTGGTTTAGTCAGAAATATGCAACTCTGGCGCTGAAACAAAGGTGTGTTTTTCTTTGACTTTCTCTCTTTAATTTCACTGAGAAATACATTGATAATCCTTTAAGTCATACAGGACAGATAGCGGTTAATGAGAACCAGACTCCAGACCTGGTCCTCAGATAGAAAGAGAAGGTACGCCACTTGCATAAATTAGCATACACTCCCTACCCCAGACTAGCCCATAGTTAACATGCAGTGGACCCTGCTAGTTTGATTAGAACCAGACAGACTGAAGGGGGTTGGGGTGTCTTGGCATGATGCCTACCTCCTCTCCCACCATGCCAGTGAAAGATCTACAAGCTCTGTTTGGCTGCCAAGAAAGGTCCCCTGATAGTTGCTATATTCAGAGGAAGAGAGGAACGGACTAATATTGATATGACATCAAGTACGGGGACTTTGTATGGCTTAGACAAGAATAGATGAAGAGCGACAGTTTGAATAACCTGTGTCCAGCATATATTAGCAGTAAGCAGGATACCACAAAAACTACCTGGACAATTTTCAAGGCACTTGAAGGAGATAACATGGTTGCAGGACCTGTTAAGATAGTTAATGTACCTTTCTCTATGTGGGATGTTACATTTACGAAAATACGATTACAGTAAGTGTTCAATGTGTTTATTATGTAAATTAGCAGTGCTAACTACCAGTAACTGACAATGAACATGAACTGGAACCTAAGTTGAACATTTTGTGCTGCAGAACCACACTTCAATCATTTCCAATGTCACAGAAATTATCATATGAACATTTGTGTAGAAATGTGTATGTTTCTAATACTTTGTAAATGTAATCATATGTATGACTGTTTCAGTGCATTTCTCGATTTCGTGTAATTTGATTGATATTTATGTTCACGGCTTTGAGGAGGCCTTTTATCTGGTGGGGGGGGGCAAAGGCCTACATATGTAATGTTTAGTCCACAATGCTATGTTTTTGAGTTAACTGCTGAAATGGCCATCTCATTACAATTACATGAACAATTCCAGACTGTTTTGGAAACTTTGAGGCCACAAAAAGTCTGTCATGTGAGCTCTCTGGAGTGCTAAGATCGTGGATTTGTCTGTGGCACGCAAAGGGGCAAGTGTGGCTCTGCTGGGACAAATCATTTTCACTGTCAACATCTTCAAAATACATGTGCACCAAGCCGACACGGTGAGAAGATCTTTGGAGAAAAAAAAAAGACACAGAAACAGATGTGGCCTGTTGAGGTTCACTCATCTGCCTGTTGAACATGATTCTGCTGTGTTGATGTCACAGCAGAATCATGGCTACATGGTAGATAATAAACACTCAGGTTGTTGTGTGTAAGATGTTAATTATATAGACTGTCTTTCAGCATGATCATAAGTCAAAAACC
>NW_027614845.1:0-20623 GCF_965212315.1 Lampetra planeri | reverse complement strand
CTTCACTAAGTACTGAAAGTTTATTATTCAGCTGGGCCCCACTGTCTTCACAGTGTCAGCGGCAATCATTGAACAGATTTTTAAAAAAAAATAAATGACAAAGCAATTTATAGAGCTATGTACAGTATATAATAAACTTCACGCTCACCTTCACACAGACCACAACTGTCATGTGGACTGAATGTTCTGTTCCACCACAGTGGAGTGTCTGTTCTTTAAGATGAAAGTGTGTCAGTTTGTCCAGAAGGTTGACAGATTTTACAGTGTAGTTCTGCACATGTCGTGCTTCTACACGGAGTTTCTGTTTGGAATGTTATTCTATTCACAGACTGGCACTGGTAGAGTACAGAACAACATTTATGTAATGTTTAGTTTCTTTGTTAAATGGTTCCTCCTATGATATTACAACTACAACAGACAACAGCCCAGATGTATTATGAAAGTATCAAATATAAATCCCAGAGAAGTTGTGACTTTGACTAATCAGGAAATTCCATACATTTAATATGTAGATTTTATTACGTGTTGGTTTGTGTAAAATATTGATCACATTGTATTTTAGTGACTTTTCTGGTTTCGAACTCACTTGCACAAGGTTACGATATTTTGTGTTAATATCGTGCAATATTTTTATTGTCTTACTTCTCTCAGGTTAAAGAAACACTGAAGGAAGTGACAGCAGCTGATGAACGTTCACTGAGGTGTGTGTGCTTTTCAAACTGTTTAACCCCTATCAACCAGCACCTTGTGCTTTAATTTTTCTTATCTGCTCACGACACACCAGCAACTGTGTAGCCTTAACCCTTCCACCCCACCCACAACCCCCATGCTGCTCTGAGCTTGACCAGAGCCCCTGACCTGGTAACACACACAGCCATATGGTACAAGTGGGACCAACCTCCATACAGTCCTCTGGGGGATGGTGTGTCGGACACTGAGGTGTTGGTAAAGCATCATGGTTGTCCTCCTGTCCTGAACATCATTACATCATTTACCCTACCCGTGTGTGTGTGTGTGCGCGCGCGCACACTGTGTGTGTGTTTATCTGACAAGCAGGAAGGCGATGTTGTTATGCTCCTGCACGCTCATTGTTCCCAGGCAGGTTGATTGTTTGTTATGGTCTCAGCCCACACTGTCAACGTTTGGGGAGTACACAGAGCGCTCTGCAAATAAACAAACTGACACACACAAATGCTGCCATTTTCACCTAGCCCCCTTTGAGTACTTATCTCTCTTGAACAGAAATGTCACCAAGAAAAATGAGACTTTTAAATGAATGCTGTCTGGCTCGCTGCTTTATTTTGGTTGATCTGAATGAAGGAGAGTTTGAGAAACCCCTTTTGTTCTTTGTAGCATTACTGATTATATTCAGCAACCATCTGTCACAATTCTGGTTCTGCATGTCATGGTTTTGCAATTATCTTCTTCTTGAGCCAATGGTACAGCCATTTTTAAGACACAGCGAGCTCTCCTCTTGGATACTGCTGCCCAATGCTGCCTCAACCTCTCTCTGTCATGGAGATGGGGGGGGGGGGGGGGGGGGGGGGGGCAGAGGCTGGGTAATGCTGGTGTGTATGTGTCTGTGTGTGAGAGAGACGGAGAGAGAGAAAGAGAGCGATAGAGAGAGAGGGAGAGAGAGGGGGTTGGCTTTAGTATGATGTGAATGGAACAGAATCAGCACAAGAGGGAGAAAGAGGGAGGGGGACAGCACAAATCAACCTGCCTCTTGACTTAAACACAGAAAAGAGGAGCCGGTAGACATACAGATTGGGAAGTGAGTGTGTTTTTTATTTTTGGACGGAGGAAGAGGGCAGCAGACAGGAGGAACTGAGGACGGAGGAGAAAGAGCCTCACCGTGGAGATAGATAGCAGAAAAATGCTGTCATGGGGAGAGAAGGGGAGGGAGTCGGCAGAGAGGAACAGGATGAAGCAAGGCTGGGTCGAGCAGAGCTGAAATGTGGAGGTAAGCCTTTTTTTCCTGTATTGAGATTACAAAGAATTCACATTCCCGCTTCACCGTGTCCTCTCTCTGATGATAATGGATTCAGATGGCTGGAACTGCATGCTGTGTGTGCCACATACCTCTGTACAGGCATGCAGGTTGGATATTGTATGCTCAATATCCAACCAGAGACAGTGGGAGAAAACAATATGAAATGGCTTGGCATCACTACATCCTCCTCCAGCTTGTCCTCCCTCTGCATCTCGACCCTTTGTGCTGTTATCAGCTCTTCACAAATACGTTTCTTGGCTTGTCCAAGTGGCTCACTGAGCTGAGGTGCTCTGCCCATACCATTAACACACAATATTTAGGATTACAATACCAGCTTGGAACCTTTGTCGCATTTCATCACTACCACCCCCACCCCCCAACTCCTCCACCCCTCCAATCTACCCTGTTCCTCTCCATTGTGCACTCTCCAACAAGGCAGAAATGAAAAAAAAAAACAAAAACAGTGTTATGACAATGTCATGGAGCCACTGCAAAAACCCTGCAGATGAGCTCAGTCGAGTGAGAATTTGGGGGCATTGGAGAGACACTGAGATCATGAACCAGAGACTGATATGAAGAGATGAGCTACGGACAAAAAACATAATTTCATACTCACCATCTTTTAGTGAGGCAGGGATTTGTGCGGATAAAGAGGATTGTAATACAACTGTAAGGGATGTGCACAGACAATGATGGCATGGAGAATCACAACTGGAAAAGGGGTGTTGTTTTCAGGGTGGAAGAGAAAATGAGGGCTTCGGGAGTCAGGTATCCCCTCCCTCTCCTCCCCCTCCTCCTTCCCCCACCAACCCCTGCATTCTAATTTAGGATGGTGGTGTGTACGTACGAGGGATTCAGGGGCTGTGTGAGGATGCTAAAAGGGAACGAAAGGCTGGGATGGAGGACGGGGAAGGAGACGAGTGGCGGCAGCTTACATAAGCCAGTGTACTCAAAGGATGGGCCATTTAATTTACAGACAGCCGCATGGCTCCTCATGCTAGGTGGCACTCGTGGCCGACAGGGACATTTTAATGTGGAAGACACGCTTTGACTCGACAGCATAAATGAATGTGACCTGATGGTGTGTTCGTACTGGTGCTGAAGCTGTTGGGAGGCACACATGTTCATTATCAGGGTCAACTTTAAAGGTGTGTGTGTGTGTGTGTGTGTGTGTGTGTGTGTGTGTGTGTGTGTGTGTGTGTGTGTGTGTGTGCGTGTGCGTCCACCATGTTTGTTTCTACCAACAGTCATTCTTTATGGTAAATGATGAGTATTTCTGCATGAAGTGTCTGACGTAACCATGTTGCACTGACATGCACAGTGTGTATGAAGAAGTCTGTTTGGTATATTTAAGGACACATCACTGCTCCACTACCGGCCTTCTCCTGATGTCATGTTTGCTACGACTGAGTCACTCTATCAGCATTCGGTTACTTCACAACAATTATAATTTGACTGCTTTAACCGAGTCATTGCTTCATTTGCCAGATGAAACAGACTATTTAATTATGGCGATGTGACAAAGAGCGTTGGGATTTCTGCCTTTCACATGAGGATGTTTTCATGTCTGCACAAACCTGTCTCTAGGAACTGACTGTTGAATATATTTTTCTTTTTTTCCTTCGTCAACCAGCAACACGTTTACTATGTTAAATGTTTAAGTAAAGGGTTCTGTTTTCTCCAGTTTTGAGGCGAGAAGTGTCTGTTCTTGTGAGATGTGTACGCAGGACTGATCTGAACAAGACTTTTGATTGACTGATCGGATGCCCTTTATTTCCTACACAAACCCAGAGCCAGGAGAACTTGTCAGTGTACACATTTGTCATGTTGTGAATTAAAACACAAACACAATTGTCCCCCAGGTTGACGGGTTAGAACAAAGAACTCTGGCAGGACAGTGAGGTAATTAGTAACAAATGAGTTTGTGAAGACTCAGTTCTTTGTCCCATGACTATTGGTGTCCCTCTTTAAATATGCATCCTTGTGCACATCTTACAAACATTATTTCAGGAGGTACTGTGGCAGTGGGGTATCCAACATGTTGTGCAGGTGTAATTAAAGTTTGTGTGCTTCGTCACAAAGATGTGGATTAGCATGTGGCGAGGTTACTAGTCAGATTTTGTTTTGGTCTGAGTCAGCAGCATCTCATCATCCTTCTCATTTGGAGCCATTCTGCATGGCTACACCCAGGCAGGCTCCCTGTGGGGGCTCAGCGAGGAAGGCAGTTGGACAGACGGAGCCTTCCCCTCATCGGATGGCAGGATGCCGGCAGCGTAAGCCACCGCTTGGATCCTCTTAGCTTGTGCCACTTATTGTCACCTGTCCCCTGCAGCCACTGGTCTTAATGGAGGTTCAGATATCGTTTTTTTGTTGTTGTTGGTTATTGAGGCTGTTTCATCATTGGTAGCTACACAGAACATGAAGAAACGAGTGATTCAGCAGGTCGCACACAGCAGGACTGTTGGTTGAGGCAAATATTCAGTTGGACTTGGGCAGACAGTTCCCAAAGTCTTGGATTAATGATTTTCTAACACCCACTTCCTGCACAAAGACATTTTTGTGAGATTGTCCACAAAAGAGAAAAAATAATAAGCCAGGCACTTTTCAGCGGCAAAACTTACATGAAGTCGCCCTCAAATATGTGGAAGCAGCTGCTTTCATGAGTTGAAGCAGCTGATACTGATTCTTGCGTTCAGTCTGCATCACGTGGGAAAAGCATGTACAAATCGACATGCAGCATGTTGGTATGATGTCACATGCCCCCTCTCAGAAATACTTTCAGGTTTTATTATCCTTTGTCATAATGTCCTACCCAATAATGCCGTACACATCACATTAAGCCATTAATCTGTACAGTGGCTCCTTGTCATTGTTCAAGCTGCCATTACAGCAGAAGTGCACTCAAGGGTTTTCAGAGCCACTGAAAGCAGAACGGGACGGACCATTCACATGTCACTTCATCACCACGCAGAAATCAAAAGGGTAGAAAAAAATCCTGCCCTGAGCGGAACGTAAAAATATCATTGTAAGAATAATATATTCTCCTGGTAATAGTACAGATTACCGCCAGCTGACGGACCTCTTTCTTCTGTGACAACTACAGGGCGGAAGTTACAAGCTCAGCTGCATCGTCGACACTTAAAAGTGTGAGAGCAGGTTTGAGCGGTCGGCACACACAGGAAACACAGATGTGACCGTGGTGACATAGAAAAGAAGGGTTTGCTGCGGCGGGTGTCTCATGTCTGCTTTATTTTTTTTTACACACTTCTAAAACACTTAAAACCAAAGTTCCAAGGAAATCAGCAGCAGACATGTCCGATGTCTGATGAATACCTTAGCAGGTACTACAGTGACTCAGAGAACTACGAACACACACTACACAGTGACACACAGTGTGTTTTCATTGGCATTTTTGTTCCCTCTTCAGGTAACTACTGACCCACTGCATTACATGAGCATCACAGAAATGTGACACCGGGTGTCTGCATGCCCAGCACAATCGTTCATCAACGGCTTGTGTGTGTGGGTTAGAAGGTGCAGAGCCACTGTTGAGAATGATACAAAGTCCTCGGGAGAGAGGAGGCTGCTAAGTGGAGTGAGGGCTTGCGGAAAATTTTAGTTAGTAGTGGTATTTTGTAGGTTTTTTCTGTGGGCAGTGATACCGGTGTAAATGGTGTTTGGACTAGCAGGAAGAATCACTGCTACAAGATGCTTATATGAGAGACGAGATGTCAATTTCTCCAAATGTGATAGCAATTTGTGATCACTGACATCCTAATATACACAGATGAAAGCAGTGTACGTTTGAAAACATTCACAAGTGGCCTCTCGCTGCCGCCACAAGAACCATTTATTAGGGCTGAATGGCAGAGATTAAACATTTGCTCCCAATAATGAAATGGGGCTGAGTGTGTGTACTGTTTCAGCCATTTCATGAGCACTTGGCCTCATCGAATTTTTCAATAGTGACAGGCCTGTGTCTCTTCCCCTGGAAGTACACAAGGTAGAGCAGCAGAGTATTACTGGGCAGTATCTTCCTTTGCCTCAGAGCTGTTTGCACAGATGACGTAGGAGCAACAGAGAAGCGTTCAGGCTCAGCATAATAGATACAGTCATAAAGTTGAGGGTCAGTTCCTCTCAATACCCCCCACCCCCGCCCCTGCCCCTACACATGCCACATGCGACACACACAGCCGTCACAGAGAGACAGCTGCTCTTCCTGTCACTGTGTGACAGTGTGCCACATCCACAACACTTTCATACACTACTCAAACAATCCCACATTTAGGCCTTAAACACACACACACACACACACACACACACACACACACACACACACACACACACACACACACACACACACAGACACACACACACACACACAGAGCTTGCCTCAAAGGTGTATTTTCAGATACACAGGAAGTGGCAGTGCTCTGCCAGCACATAACTTTGATGTCATGGCAAATACATATCAAACAATAGAGTGAAGTGCTTTTTTTCTGTTCCAGTGGCAGAACAGCACGTAGGTTAGGAGAGAAACAATAGTTGTTCAGAGTATTTCAGACACAGACTCAGGTTGTACTATTTATTACCAGAGGAAGTCAGGTTTTAATGCGGACAATACTACAGAAAGAGCTTTTCTTGGCATACTTCCTCTTTACATGTACTGAAGCAGAAGGTTCTCTGAGCTGCTGCCAATAAGAAATCGTGAAAAGCAATGCTCACATGGGAAGTGTTCAGATTGGTTCTCAGGGACATATTGACACTCTTTGGCATTTTTGCTGTACTTTGTCTTCTTCTTGTTTGTCTCAAAACCACCCAGAAAGAACTGAAAGTGGACCAGACTCTGCTGGAGCCACACGTTAGATGACCTCGGCCATATTGATTTACTGGAAGACAAGAGACGCACGGATATAAATCATAACAAAGCAGCTCGCCGACTCTTGGGTTCGTAGACGTCCTCAGTGGTTCAAGAGTGGACAGGGGTGCAAGCTACCAATGAATAATTAATAATCTGGTAACACTCGTCCCCTTTCGCCTCAATAATAATTTATCAGGCAGCCTTATCCTCACTTTTTGAAGGTCGTATTTAATGAAGGTTTGCTCTTCGTGAAATTAAAACGGGACAATTGACCCTCGCAAAAAGCTTCAGCAGAGCTGCACTCTTGGCAGATTGATCTGCTGCATTAATTTAACATTTCCTGTTTTTTTTCTTGGAGGCAATCTCGTTTCAAGGGGAGTGATTCTCACAGAAATGCAATGTGCATCTGAATGACTGAGAAGACAGACGTAAGACAGGACAGGTCAAAGGTCATGTAAAGCAACACAAGTAAACCACTGGGTGCATAGCAGAGGTGTGATAAATCACCAACGTTATGAACGCTCAGGTCTGTCTGTTGATCGCATGCATTTCAGAGATTCTTCAAAAATCTTTTCTTCACCAGCTCGACAGCCATCCTCGTTTTCTGTGAGCACATTCAGCTCCGGTGTCAGGCTTATGTATTTTTGAGGACCGATAATTCAAAATGACATTTGCAAAGAGTTTGAATGAAAAAGAGACATCAAACATAACCGAGAAAGAAAAAAAAAAAAAAAGAGAGAGATGCAGCGACTTAGCAGCCTCTTGACTTGGCCCAGTTTGCTGTCTGCAGTGAGGCAAAGCAGGGAGGAGGGGGGTATTAGACTGAATTCATTAGACTGAACTGCTTTTCTGAATCTGTTCCAGACACACTATTACGCTTTTGCTTTCCTCAAAGCATCATGACTAGTCACGTCCAGCATCACACATTCCGCAGGAAAGCAGCAATCCGAAATATAACGGCCACGTTGGATCAATAACGAGAGTGAGACGGAGCCTGGTTTTATATTTCACAAAATCAATCACTGTTAGGAGTTAATTTAGACCTTGTGGTTTAGAATTGGCAGGACAGCTTTTAACTAAAAGGACGGGCAGTGACACTGCAGCTGTTTCTGAGAACACGTCCGAACTCCAGGGGATTTTCACCGTGCATGTTGCTATGTGTAATGTGTCTTTTCCAGTTGCCAACAAGGTAATTGAAAGATGCATATTTGCAAGTATTAGGCAAATATCTGTTAGAATGATGGGGCAGCGTTCAAATGGCCACAGTAAGAGTCGACTGATCACGTCTAATTGCTGCTAAGCCGATTTTCTCAGCCTCACCTGCAGGGGAAAACAGATCAGATCTCACTTCCTCTTGTCATTAAACACTTCAAATGACTGCAGCACCCGCGTTAAGTGTAATGAATGTTGAGCTGGGAAAGCTGCTCATTCATGCTGCAGCGTGGCAGTCGTAGGCTTGTCGGTGTGGAAGTGTTGAGGAGAACCGATGACGACACCCATCCTCTCAGGGTTCAGAAGTCACTCATCCCTTCCTGTTTCACAGGACACAGACTCGCATGAGCTGGTGCAACAGATGTCAAGCAACTCTGACTTCCCCAAAACGGTGTGTTTTTAAATTCAGAGTACATCTTTCCTCTGCCTTGACTTTGAACAAATTGCAGTTGTGTAAAACAATAGAACAATGTAGCACAGTTGTCATTATTAATGGTTGTAGCAGCAGCAGCTGTGATGTGGGATTCAACATTGTGTGTCAGGGCGCTGCTGAGTTCTCAGGCACTGAGACCAGCTCTGGTAAAATGAGTAGATATGCTGAGGGCAGCGGCCTCCCAGCGGTCTGAATAAATGCTCCGAATCTTTCAAAACCATCAGCTGCATGTGTGGGCCATCGCTCCCCAGAGCTGAACCTGTGAAAGAGGAGAGAAGCAGCTGTTTGGTTCATTATTTAATGTCCAAACTAGTGTTGCATTGTTGAATTACCAAGAATACTCTTTAAAATAGTCTGACCATATGTGGATAGAGATGACCACATGGTCAAAAGACAAAGTTGAAAAGAGCTTTTGGCTGGAACAGGGGTTGTTATTATTCATTGGTGTCACCAGTAGCATCATGCACCCGAGAACATTCAGAGACTAGAGCAGCTTCCACCAGACTGCTTCATTTCATAACGTAGTAAAAGCTTCAACACAACTACAAATCAACACACAGTTTGCTGCTAATGTTCAGTACATGACGGCGGTTTTTCATTTTGTTCCACGGTGTTGTCAGTGTCACGTAAAATGTTGGCACCTGCATTGTGAGCTGGTGATGAATGGTCCCACTCTACTTTCTGTTTCCACTATGTTGAAATCATGTACATAAATGTCAGGAAACACGATGGCCACACATTAACGTCGTTAACGTCTCTGTTGCTTTAGTAAGCTAAAAGAATCAATGTGGAATATAAATGAATTCAGTTCAGTGAGGAGGGAAAATCATGGTGCTGGTGCATTTTCATACATGTGAAATGTAGGTTCAGAGATTATAGCCCAGGAAACCAAAAAACATTCCCATTCCTCAGTAGGTTTCCCCTCAAGGCCAGTTAATAGAAATGTTGGAGTTAATGTGGTGGAGTTGTGGCTCAGAGAGCTTCAGGGGTCAACCTCTGCTCCCACTGCTGCACCGACTGACTGTGTATGAGCAGACTGCGGCCGTCTGCAGTGTTTTGGTCTGTGAGCAGGAGAAAGGAAACGGTTGTTTCGTCTTAGCTTTAATTCTCTGTCTAGGTTCAAAACAAACAGTGACAATATGTATATTTTATTATGCACCATCTTTTGAAAGTGCAAAAACATTCAGAATGTTCTTATTCAGCATGAATAAGAACATGGTTTGTGAAGCGATGACAGAGAACCCAGCATTATCCTGGGACCCAATAAGCTAAACATCATCAGACCAATAGCACAAAACGTTCAGCTATGCAGAAAGCTTCTGAGAGAGATTTTCCAGTTTTTATTGCCACTCAGCCAGATTAATATAAAGTTATAAGATCACCCAGCAAGCATTAACCTGGGGCACATTAAAAAAAAAAGAAAAGATTGTTCATAATTGATGTTATTTTCTGGAGTAACACATCTTAGTTTGAAGACACAGCTGTTAAAAAGACAAAGCTTCCCTGAATGTGTGTTGTGAGGACATATTTAAGATGTCAGACGAAAATTAGGGAAACAATTGCGGTGCGATTTGATGTCGACAAAACAGTTCCTCTTTACTTTCAACTTCTACAGAAGGGATATTTCTCACTTCTCTGTAAGAGAAACCAGTTTGGACTTAAAAGGATCCTGGGGTTGACATATTTGCATCTGTCATTTATTTTCGTAATTTAACGTTCAATTTAAACACCGTCTGGATTAAGATTGTGTGGAAATAAAGGTAAAAAAAATGTTTTTTCTTATATAATGTCTGTTTCCTACAGACACTTGACTCTTCAAAGGGAATGTGATTAATATCATTGTAGGAGATGCTGAAACAGAATCCAGATTCTGCAGAGAGTTCTGATCCAGGTTCTGTTAAGTGCAGTTTCAGCAGGTGATGGAGAACTGAGAATGAATAATTGGACGGCCATCAGCATTCTGTGTTTTAATATTGTTGGATCCTGCCGAGAACAAACATCATCAGTTGCTGGCTCATTTACTTTCTGGTTGGAATAAACAGGATTATTAATAATCCCTGGTGCACTGGGTAAGATATTTAGATGCTGGCACCTCACGGTTCTGGAAACAAGGCTAATTCCCGGTTTGGATGTCTGGAGATGCTCAGAAATATTTGTGTGTGATTTGCTTGAGGTACATCTGTGTAGCAGTAATTTGTAGTTGGAACAATATGAAGACAATCTGTGATGTTGGAACAAGATCCCTCTGCCAATAATCTACACCTCCACTTTGAGAAAGCAGAGAAAAAGCATTACTCATGCTTCTCTTGCGGCATTGTGATACATGCAGATGATGCACTGACTGAATGTAGATATCCACCAACAAGCAAAGATTGTTTCACTTGGTTAATGACATTTGAGAATTTATGAAGGTTTGCAAAGTGAAACGTGAGCTGGGTTTTAATGTAAGATGCTCTGGCACCCTACAGACGGCACACAGAGGCTGTACTATGTGAGCCCACGCTTGAGTGTCACATGGGGGGGAGACACAAGAAGCCAGAAATCTAGTCCAAAGAAGAGAGAAGGATGGACTAACCGGAGATTTGAAAACACCTGTTGTGAATGCAATTAATCCTTAATTAAGAGAGACTTGACACTAACAGCCTCACTGAGGTCATTTACTGTCTGGTGTCTCTGTGACGGTTGATTGCTCAGTCAAGATCAGCAAAGGTAGAAGTAAAAGGACGTTCTGTAGCGTTCACTCCAAAGCAATGCAACCCCCAATGACAACTACAACAACACAATAAAGCCCATGTAAACAACAAGATGATTGTTTGCATGTAGATTTTACCACTGAAGTTAGTGGGTTCTTGCATTTGTGTATATGCTTCATCGCAGAATCACAATTTTCACTGAACCTGAGAAAGGCGAAACGTAGGTGAAGGAAGACCTCAAAATGTTGTCTCTTCAAAAACATTTGTTGTTGTTGTTGATGTAAATAGTTAAAAGGAACTGGCTCGAGGGTGTTACAGTAAATGAGGTCAGGAGAGCCTTTATAATGCTGCTGCAAAGCTACTGTGTCCAAAATGGGAATTTTCGCACCTTCTGTGGAGTTGTGCTGCAGCGCAAACGCTGGCTCAGAAACAAAACAGAGAAATGATCAAATATGATAGATGATAGATGGTCTATATTTAGCACAAACATTCATGCATTTTTTAGTGCTCAAAAAAAAAAAAAACTAGATTGGCCATTTTTTCTGCAGCCGACACCATCATTATTAATGCCTCACTGATGAGAACACAGTCACTCCGACGCTGCTGAAAGTGATCAATTGCCAAATCAAACATTGTAAATAAGACTCCACAGGGACATGGTGCACAAGCTACATAACAGTAGCCGGGTGAATCTGCAGTGAGCAACACTTCCTACAAAAGAGAATCTACAAACGTCAAGAGTGTCACAGAATGGCCTCTGATTGTGAATGTGAACGTCTTGTGAATATTCATATCTCCACGCACCGTTGACACTTCTAATAATGACACTTCCACATTTTGCTTTAAACTTTGCATGTCCTCTTACTGTCTGTGCATGTGTATGTGTTGTGTGTGTGTGTGTGTGTGTGTGTGTGTCGCAGCTCTGCAGTACTGCACCTGCTCAAGTGCAAGTACGTGAGAGGGGACGTAAGTGAAAACAGGCAGACAGGAAGAAGCTTCGCGTTATTGAAAGCAACAAAAGGTTTCTGTGGATTGACGTCAGTCTGATCAAAGTCAGTGCGTCTGCGATACATGATGACAGACAATAGTTGAACTGTCACCCTGAAACAAAATCCACTTGGTCGGTAAGTTCAAACTGAAACTCAGTGTTGGTTGTTTTGATTATTGTAAAATATTTTTTAGTTCAGATGCAGGAATGAATTAGCATCAATATGCGTTTGTTTGTGTGTGAACATATGTGAGAGTGCGAGACGGTGTACACTTACTTCTTTCGTAAGCTGCCACACTTACAGTAAGCCAGGAAGAACACCCCCCCACAAACACACACACACTTTGACTGTCTATTGTGAGTATGGTGTGTGTGTGTGTGTGTGTGTGTGTGTGTGTGTGTGTGTGTGTGTGTGTGTGTGTGTGTGTGTGTGTGTGTGTGTGTGTGTGTGTCTGTGTGTGTGTGAGAGAGAGAGGGAGAGAGAGACCTGGAACTAGGGGGAACATTTAGTCAGCTATGGAACTATATAGAAAGAAAAACTGTAAAGAAAGGAGAAGGAGAGAAACAGAGTTAAAAGGCCGAATCCAACAACAAAATGTGTCACCAGCTGGCTGCTTTATTGTTGAGAGTGTGATAGTTATTAAAACTGTTCTCCCTCACAAAACATGTGCTCACAGGGTGTCAAGTACAGCTGCTGATTGAGATAAGAGAAACTTTGGTGAAAGATGGAAAAGATTAACCTGAAAAAGTTCTTTCTTGCCTTGCAGGCACTGAAGAGTGCAGACAAATGGATGCATGTTAGAGGGAAGGAAGACGGAGCCTCTCCTACTCACAGGACGGGCACTCGGGCGTCAGTGATGATCCTCTCACTGCACAGGAAGGAGCACCTTGCAACTGCATCAACAACAAATCACACATCTGTACGAACCTCTGCAAGGAGAAGCTGCAAACTGTCCTCACCATCTTTTTTTGCACACAATAACTTGTCAGGTTGTGATAATATAGTGTGGCACCGAGGGTTGAGGAAGTTCAACCAGTTTAAGTGGTGTGAATGAGGAAAAGATTTCTTGTTTTCACAGAGCTGGGTGTTTCATCTTCATGCACCGTTCTCCCATATCACACCAGCACCACTGAGACTAGGACAGCTGTTTAACTGGAGAGCAGAAAGATCCGGACCAGATTGGCCAGGAAAATCATTGGATTGGAGTCAGTTCCTCAGGCACCATGCAGTCCGATGACCTCTTCGTTCGCAAATTTCGTCGCCAGAACTTGCGGCCACCAATTGCCTCGGTCAACTTTGATCCCAAACGTGATGCTGGCGTGGTGGAGTGGCCGCCCAGAAGGGACGGTGATGTAACTGATGGAGACAGCCTTACTCCAAGCCGTGTGGGCCTCAACCTACGGGTGATGGGCCGAGGCACATCATGCAGAGAAGTAACAGCGACGTAACTTTAGGAGACTTGGACTCCACCGGGAAGGCAGGAGGTAAAGCAGCTCGGGTGGTTGGTGAGAAGGTGGGTGTGGGAGTTCAGGGAGACTCAGGTGTGCTGCTACACCGGGAATATGGCAGTCTGTCATCGCTGGAGAGGCAGAGTCAAGTGCAGGAAGCAAGTGCAGACAGCCAGGGACCCCTAAGTCCAAATGCTCTCCGCTTCAAAGACCCTTTCTTGCTGTTGGGACTGCAAGGCAATCCGCCGGAGCCCGATGGATTTTTTCGCGGTTTATCTGCTTCCACAGGTGACTCCCCAAAACCTGCCAAACCACCAAAACCCGAAGGTCTAAGTAAGAAGGCCAAACCCGTGCCACCTCAAATCCCTCAACCTGGCCCGTATGATAGTATTGGCGGTGGAGCCTGGGTGAGGAACTTTGCCCATTACGATGTTCAGAGCATCCTGTTTGACCTCACAGAGGCGGCTACAAACAGAGACAGCATTGGACGGAAAAAGAATATCACCTCCGGGGCGTCTGCTGCCTCCCAGCTCCGCCCGCTCTCCCAGGCCACCCCATCCTCACCTGCACAAGGTGGTGTGGGCAATGGGGGGAGCGTAGATGACCCTGAGCAATCGCTGCTTCTGGACGAAGGTGATGGCAATGACAATGAGCTCCTGCTCAGCTGCCCCCACTTCCGCAATGAGACAGGGGGAGAGGAGCAGGTGGGTCTGGGTCGATCTCTGGGCAGACGGGGACTGTGGTTGAGCCTGCGGACTCCCAACGATGCAGTGTCTGTTCTTGAGGAACCCAGAGAGAGTCACGTTCAACAGCAGGGCAAGAGCAACTACTTCATAGAGCATGCAGATCTCGGAGCCCATTACTATCGCAAATATTTCTACATGAAAGGTACGTGCCGCACGACAGCATGATGACATGTTTGCTGACTGTGTTGAATGCCAAGTCAGGACATCTCAGTCAGTCTTCATGTAGGCAGCAAGGTCATATTGTCCACTGAAATTCTTACAACAACAGCTGCGACCGTATTTTCAGCGATTTATTTAATTGAGATTATTTTCTATGACAGAACATCAGAACTTCTTCGGTATGGATGATCGCCTTGGTCCAGTGGCCATCAGTTTCCGACGAGAGGAGAAAGAAGGAACTAGCGGAGCTCAGTACAATTACAGAATCATCTTTCGCACCACAGAGGTAAACGGGCACTTTGCTCTCCCCAAAGCCTTCCTGGAGTTGTTCAGGGTGGTGTTAAAGCAATGGGACTCCTCTGTTTGAATCCTCAGATGAAGACACTGCGAGGTTCCATTTTAGAGGAGTCAGTGCCGTCTGCCGCTCGTCACACGACCCCCAGAGGTTTGTCTCCCAAGAGGCTGCTGGAGTTCATCATGCCTGAGTTGAACCTGCACTGCCTTCGCTTGGCCTCAAACTCACCCAAGGTTCGGGACACGCTGCTGAAGCTGGATGAACAGGGGGTAAGGAGGCCTTCTGATGATACTACCTCATGCACAGTACAAATAGTACCAGAGTACCTGGTCAGAGGCTAAGCAAGAGTTTCCTCTTGACATAATCATTTGAAAGTATGCAGTTTGTCCAATATGATAAGACAGTAACGTGAGAAGGGCCACTAATAGTGAAACACTATTCTGATTGTCCAAGAACTTAAGTAATTGATTATTCGTCTGTCATAGGTTTCTATACACCATATTTAGTGTGATACCCGCATACAGAAAATAGGTTCTAGCTCACTGTCTCTGTGCCCACATTTGACAATCTTCCTGAGGAAGAAAATGTATTCTATGAATGGGAAGATAGGAGGTCTTTGCCACTAATAAAAACAATTTTTCAGCTGAATTTCCAGCGAAAGGTTGGAGTGATGTACTGCAGGGCCGGCAGAGCTCGGAGGAAGACATGTACAACAATGAAAGTTCCGGGCCAGCATTTGAAGAGTTTCTTGATCTTCTCGGGGAGGCGGTGCGACTGAAGGGATGGGAGAAATACAGAGCGCAGCTTGACAACAAAAGTAGGCGAAAGACATCCACCACACTATTGGCTTTATCTCACCTTGTCGCAAAACCATTATCGAAAGGGCATCAGTGCACCACTGAAAGCGTCAGATAACTGCTATCTAAGACCATGTAATCTGAGTAATGTCTGCACAATAGCATAGTCACTGTTTGTTATCTCCGAGCTGCTTTTCCTTCAGTGAGAACTAATGGGACGACTTTCACCCTGCCTATCACAGTTTAGTCCTTAAGTCATACACTGATTTTGTTCAATCTGTCCATCTCTTTGTGTGTGTGTGTGTGTGTGTGTGTGTGTGTGTGTGTCTGGGTCTGTCTCCTTCAGCCGACTCAACGGGGACACATTCCCTCTACACGCGCTACCAGGACTATGAGATTATGTTTCATGTCTCCACCATGCTGCCCTACACAGCCAACAACACACAACAGGTACATATATGGCCCTATGTGTTACACATACCTAACAGAGACATCATGTGATTTCATTTTCTTGCACTTTGCAGAAGCACATGGTCACAGTTTCACAATTTTCCTTAATAGTTTCATCAGTGCTCCATTAAAGTAGGAGTAGTCTTCACTGCTCATCCCTGTTCAGGCTTT
The DNA here is from genome assembly GCF_965212315.1 of Lampetra planeri. Lineage (NCBI taxonomy): Eukaryota > Metazoa > Chordata > Hyperoartia > Petromyzontiformes > Petromyzontidae > Lampetra > Lampetra planeri. The sequence continues at coordinate 4,376 of NW_027614845.1, read as the reverse complement.
AATGCCTTTCAGAAATCCTCTGTACGCTGCAACACTCATGACATAAAAATCTTGCCCCCGAGTGTTCACTCCCACCATGAAGGTATTGTCGTCACACTCCAGGTGCTGGAGTGTGCAATCTTTCATGTACACCTTAGAATTTGCAAGTTGGACCAGCGGTACCAATAAAGGTTAAATTATTTAGTTTTTTTTTTTACATGCATAACATGATTGTAACAGAGCTCATCTGATTCACCAATGCAACTGGTGGGATTTGATATATTGATTTGAGAACAATATTTTAACACTATAATCATACTAATTCATTATTCTGCCACAGACATAGTAATTCTTAGAACCCACCGAAATTTTGTACTTCATATATTGATTTATATTGTTTGACATTTACAGTATTAGATAGAGTCTTTCTGTTAGTTTAACATTTATTTATGAATCTATTTACTTATTTTCAATAATTCAACAGTTGCTGAGGAAACGGCACATTGGCAACGACATTGTGACGATCGTGTTCCAGGAGCCAGGCGCTCTGCCCTTCACTCCAAAGTCCATCCGCTCCCACTTCCAACACGTCTTCATCATTGTTCAGGTTCATGAGCCCTGCACAGAAAACACCTACTACAGGTCTGACTTCATCCTGTTTGTTACTCTCTATGCAAAACACATATATTTTCATACTGATTACCTATAATTTATGAAATCAAACTAAATACCTTTCTAAAATTCTCTTGAGACATGAATTCATGTGTTGGGTCACTGAATGTTAGTACCGTATCACTCATCATGTAAGTAATGTAAAACGGTCCCCCCATCCGTGTTCATTCAATTAACAGAGATATTTGTCAGATGAGATAAAAGTTTATAATCCCACAACACAGAAACAAGACATAGATGGATTGTTTTACCTTCTCTCGTACTCTGTCTTCCCTCCTCTCTCCCTCTCAGGGTGGCTGTGACACGCTCTAAAGACATGCCACTGTTTGGCCCACTGTTCCCGAAGGGTGCCCGATTCCCGCGCACACCTGCCTTCAGAGACTTCCTTCTGGCAAAGGCAGTTAATGCTGAAAATGCTGCAGAAAAGTCTGAGAAGTTCCGTTCCATGGCCACCCGCACGCGTCAGGAATACCTGAAGGACCTGGCCGAGAACTATGTGACCACAACACCCATTGACTCCTCCACCAAGTTCCCCCTGCTCTCTCTGGGAGGGAAACGCAAAGACAAGTTGAAGGGCGCCAAAGGGGCTGAGCTGCACAGTGCCGGGGCGCTGGTGTGGGCTGTGCTGGTCAACAGGGCAGATGAAGGGGAGGCAGGGGAGCACAAGCTGCCCTGTCTGCTCGGGGTGTCAGCGGAGTCGGTGGTGCTCATTGAACGGTGCACACGCAGGGTGGTGTTTAACTGCTCTTGCCGGGATGTCATCGGCTGGAAGGCGGTAACCGAAGCTAAAGAGGGGGGGCCCTCCCTGGACATCTTCTATGAGCGGGGAGAGTCTGTGTCGATCAGTGTGATGGAGAGCCAGGCAGAGGACATACGAGAGGTGGTGCAGAGGCTTGAGGTGCGTCATTTTGACATTTCCCCTTTCATCCACCACTGAATTCACTCTAAGTTGAAGTCTTCTTCACATCTGCAGTTGGTCACCCGAGGATGTGAGGCTCTAGAGGTCACCCCGCTACGGGATGGAGTAGGGCAGCCCGGCTTCCTGATGAACGAGGAAGGCTTTGTGACAGACCTGCAGCGGTTCTGTTACGCTGAGAGTGGAGGTTTGCAGCTGTGGGCTCGGGTGGTGCGGCTGTGTGGACACTCCCTGGTTCACCTTAGCCCAGAGGAGAGGACCAGGCTGCTTCGCACTGCACACAAGATCCACATCACTGTCATCCCCCCTGACGAGAACGGCAAACCTCGCCGGTGAGAGAAGCTGCAGATAGGAGTGAGGGAGACAAAGAGAGAGAGAGAGAGAGAGAGAGAGAGTACCGACGAGGGCATGTTAGAGTCAGTGGGCTGGAGGTGGAGAACAAACAGTGAGACTGTGGAGGAAACTTACGAGGGTAAAGCCTGCCAGTTAAAGTGAAGAGTAGTCTCAGACGGGGTCGGGGTGAGGGAGAGGCTGTCAGCAAACAAGGGGGTGTGGGGGTTGAGAAGTGGAACTCAAAGTAAGTGTCCCCATAGTCAGTGTTGAACCCATCGATCCCTCCAATTATCTGCACGGGTTTGGTGTGGACAGCACTGATAAATAACGGATAAAAAACAATTTCACTGAACACATCTGCAACTCTTAATCACTGTGGATAAAACCTCAACTCAACCTACACCCCCCACCTGCCCCTACCAGTCTCCTTACAGTTGATCTATCTTTATCAGTTGTGGAATTATGATGAATTTGTCACAAAGATGCTGCATCTTGAGAGGTTGTTGGGACTCAACAGAATATAATAGAAGCTTTGCTTCCTTGTCCTTGACCAAATTTGTTAACATGTTTGGAAAGGGAGACAGAAAATAGGAACTTAAAGGATTATTTACTGAATGGAGAAAAAAAAAATGAAACGCTCACACCAATGGAAAAGGTACATCCATCTCTATAAAGGGAGTCACCAGTTGTATTTATCCAGTTATACAACAGTTCTACGTAGCTAGTTTTATGTAGCTTGTTGTACATAGATAGTTGTACGTAGCTAGCTGTAGGTTGGTGACAGGGAAGGTGTCATAAGACCAGCTTCAGCCTACACCTTTTCAGGTAACATTATGTGGTGTTTTTAATGAAAGAAGCCTGCTATGGTTATTGCGTAACCGAAATAAGCTTGAATTAATTTCAATTGAAAACTCATGAGAAGCTGTGAGGAAAGGACTTTGTCCTCAGTCACTATGTTGTTACTTCACAGGAGTTTCTCTGAGCTGTATCAGAAAGCCATCAAGGATGCAGAGTGCAAGCCAGGCGAGGATCAGTCTGGAGAGGCCTGGGTGCTGGACGAGAGGGAAGAAGAGGAAGAGGAGGAGGAAGACGTGCTGAAGGCGGATGGTGTGCATGAGGCAGACAAAGTGGTGGTGCAGGTGGTGGGAGAAGAGGCTGGAGAGCACTTGTCTGATAAAGGGCAAAGTGACAGAGGTCACAGTGCGCTCCTCGCGCCGCCCAGCTTACCTCTGTTTAGGGCCACGTCCCTGCAGGAGCAACCGGCCAATCAGAACCAGGAGGGCAGCGGCTCGCAGCTCACACGCAGCTTCTCCTTAGAGAGACAGTCGTCCTACAGCGATACATGCAATGAGTGAGTGTTTGGTTTTACCTTGGTATGTTAGAGAAAAGATCAGGATACAAACAAACACACTGTACAGTTACGAACCAGCAAAATACTCACAGCTCGTCTTACGTAATCGAACATGACCATGGTCAGTGGGTCACTCTTTTTTTTAATTGTTCCTCTTGTCCTGGAAGTAAATTAATAAGTAAAAAAATTAAATTGAATTTGCCAGACGTGATATTTTGATGGATGATAATGTCAGAACAGGAGAGAAAACGTCAGTCAGGCTAAATCCGAGACAATCCCGGAGATTACTTGTCCATGTGCTCCATATCTGCTCTGCTCTGACCTCTGGATTAGAAAAAAAATGTCACAAATTATCAACAGCAGATTTGCCTTGTGTTTTACCCCCAAACCTCTTCATGAAGGCCCGACAGACATGTGTACGAGAATGTGGGGACAAAGTTGGAACACCACCTCTATGAGACCATGGGGGAGCTGAGAGATGCCACACCGGATCTGATCCTTGCTGTCAAACCTAAGGTTCCCCTGGAGGACGAACAGGTGACAAACTGAGATACACAAGAACATCTGAATGGTTTCCACTCCACACTCCATCATCTCCCTGACTGTGTTGCCTCCTCTTTATTTCCCATCTCTGTCTCCATTTCTACATCTTTAGTTCATGGCGGCTGAGTTTGGTGATGACAATGCCTCTGCGAGTGACTCCTCTCTCTCATCTTCCCGGCTGTCATGTATAGACCGCACAGAAAGAAACTCACGAGCCCTGAGTCTCCATAACTCCATCACCAAGAGTGAGTATGACTGTGAGAGATTAATACAGTATCTATCTATCTATCTATCTATCTATCTATCTATCTGTCTGTCTGTCTGTCTGTCTGTCTGTCTGTCTGTCTGTCTGTCTGTCTATCTATCTATCCATCCATCTATCATCTATCTATCCATCCATCCATCCATCCATCCATCCATCCATCCATCCATCCATCCATCCATCCATCCATCTATCTGTCCATCCGTCCAGCCGTCTATCTATAACATTCATTGAAACTGACATCTTGAATATTTACAGAAGTTAAAATGAGATACAAACAGCAGGCCGATATGTTCTGACCCTGATCGTGTACAAATTCT
>NW_027614844.1:0-20674 GCF_965212315.1 Lampetra planeri | reverse complement strand
TATCTCTCAGCCCACATTGACATGAATCACATCTCAGGAGGGAAACATACCAGAGAAGAGGACAATATGTCTCCGGTGTCTGAACATCACGTTTGGACCTCAGCAGGAGGCAGCAAACATCACTGTCTGGCTCCAAACCAACCAAAATAACATGAGTCCGAGAAAAAAAAGAGAGAGACAAGCTTGTGCATGTTGGAGGCTCCAACACTGATCACAAACATGATGAGGAGGCGGGGGACAGACTCACTGAGAATATTCATCTTATTTCTCATCAAGATGTTTAATGTCTAGTTTCAACAAAACCTCTTTTAACTTGTAATAAGACAAAAAGTAACACGTTTTTGACCATCTTCCACCTGTTTCAAGCACATGTTCACTTATAAACACAGAATTTTATTATTTTTGGCTTGAAAAATGTCTAAAAACAAGTAACTTATAATATATACTTAATTTACAGCACACTTGACAACGGCCTCATTCACCCATTCACACACACTCGTACACCACTGAGCAGTTTAGGTTCAGTGTCTTGCCCAAAGACACAGTCCGAGCCGTCGCCCCCCTCTGGGCACTGTACGACCCGCTCACCTGACTGAGTCGTCCTAGAAATGCGAATCGTTGTTAGGAAACGAGTTCCTGCGGTGCAGAGCTGATGTTCCTCCTCCTCCTCCTCCTCTCTTAGGTGGAATCAGCCCAACATGATGGTGAACGTCTCTGACGTGGACTGGGAGGAGTCTTCAGGTGTGGACCCCTTCTCCCCCGTGGACCAATCAGACACCACCCACACTTCGTATGAAGTCCCGCCCCTCACAGCGTGGGGCGTGGCTCTGTGCGTTTCCGGGCACTCTCATCGCCACGGAGAACGCCATCGTCGTCACCACCATCTTGGCCACGCCTTCTCTGCGCGCCCCCGTGTTCCTGCTGCTCCGCCAGCCTGGGGATTGGGCCGACCTCCTGGCGGCGTGGCCTTGATCCTGCACTTTCTCTTCCTGTTTTGCCTGGAGCCCCAGCGACTGGTCTGAACTCGTGACCTCAGGACTGCTGGTGACATCACTCACTGCCTCGCTGTGTAGCCTGATGGGCGTGGCCTTGGACGCTACCTGTCCTTGAGCCACGCCCTCACCTACGGCTCCAGCCAATCACGTCGCCGCGCCGCCCTCCTCCTGCTGCTGGTGTGGTTGGGTGCCTGCGTCATCGGGGCGGGGCCTGCGATGGGATGGCACTGCCTGGATGAGCCCGACTCCTGTTCTGTAGCACGACCTTTGACCCGGACATACCTATCCCTGCTGTGTGGTGGCTTCCCTGGTGGTTGTCATGGTGACCCTACAATTGTACGCTGGAATCTGCCGCGTGGCTCGGCGGCACGCTCACGCCATCGCCACACAAAGGCACTTCCTGCCCCCCAACCAATCATATGCAAGCAAACACAGCAGTGGGAGGGGGGCTTCTCGAGGTTAATCCTGGTCCTCAGCGTGTTTGTGGGCTGCTGGATGCCTTTCTCCCTGTGGGGGGCTGCTGGGCGACGCGTCCAGCCCCCACACTGTACACCTATGCCACCCTGGTGCCGGCGGCAGGCAGCTCGCTGCTCAACCCCGTCCTCTACAGCCTGAGACACAAAGACATTCGCAAGGTGCTGCCTCCAGGCCTGCTGCCCCCACAGACACACACACAGCACAAACACACACTACCCCGTCGACGTGTAGGAGCCAAACAAACCAACAGACATCTATGCCAAACAAATCTCACACACACAACACAAGTTGTACTTTTCCCGGAGATGAGGCCCTCCTGCGAATCAGAACGTACTGAACTGTCCTGGCAGGCGGCCATTTTGACACCCACACTCAACGTACTGTCTCGTGTGTACTTTGTGCCTCAGTCAATTGTAGCTCCCGCCCCGGAATAAAACAATCACAGGGACGCTATCGTAGGCCAATCACCGGCACGTGAGGAAGAAGATGGTTTCAGATGAAAGCAATCAATGAACACATTTGATCCAAAGTTCAGTTTTACGTACTTGAATGTGTCTGAAACACCGTGTTCTCGATCGATGACTTTCTATTTTGCACATGCTGCTTAAAGCACTTTGGAAGAAGAAGAAAAAAAAAAAAAGGTACTGACCACATGTTCGTGTTGCACAACCTTTTTGAAATGAATGAATATTTTTATACTGATGAATAATAAATATGCTTTTTTTTCTACTGGGTGATGTCAGCACTCTTCTGTTCGCTACTGCCGAAGCTTTTAGTGCGTTCGCCTCTGCCTGTTTAACACATTTAGACACACATCAGAGCGCTCTGTTCCTGCTTTCCTAAATTAATTGAAGGTTAAAATCAAGAATTGTGTTTTTAGGGAGACACCAAATGACCATCAGCAGACATTGTTCCCCGCTGGCTGTGGCCCACACGTCTTCATGTGTACACTGGAGTGACGAGCAGGGAATGAAATCGAAACCAAAGCGCTCATATGAGTCGTGCTACCCTTCACACGCTGCGGCGCCCACCGCGTCCTTTTTAAAACCCACAGTCCTTGAGATGAGGACAGGGATTATGCAAGAGGATTTTCTCTCCTCCTCCACATTTTCTCAGCTTCACCAAATCCAGTCATTCACAACCGTGACGACATGTGCGCCTCAGACTTATAGAGGCTGAGTCATAGATGTTATTTAACACCTCACAGTGGACCTGCGTTCAAAGTTCCTCTCGCAGAAAGAAACACAATTTTTTTTTTCCTCACTCCTTATTTATTGAAATAATCATTTGGAAATTTAAGGCTGAAGAAGCAGAACTTTGGCTAAGCATGCTGCGGCAGACTACAATAAAAAGGCACTTAGAAGGTTCACGCCTGATCGTCGGCTCGTGACTTAATATTTTGTGGAAGAAGCATCAACAAACTGGACACTGTAGAAAAGGCACTGGTCAGGCAGCAGAGTTTGACGAAGCCACGCCTGTTTGTCTAGATGCAGACATGAACCCTTTACGGCTGACTGCATCCCCACCATACATCCACGTAGTACTGTAATTACATGGCTATATGCACAGAAAATGTCCAACACGTCCTGAAAACAGAAGTGTTCACTCAGTTCCTCCGCCTGGTGTGAAGAAGGAGGGGAGAAAAAAGGAGAAAATGTCCATCAGTTCCTCAAACTTGACAACAGCCATGTTTGCTGTCATTACGGTAATCCCATTCGCCCTGTTGCTGCAAGCTGGCGAGTCATTACCGTAATGACAGCAACCTGGATGTGAAGGGCAACATCTCTGATCGATTGATTTTCCTCCTTCTTCACACCCAGGTACAGTGACACTTCTCAGCTTTTAGTATCCTTTGGACATTTTGTGATGGCGTAAAAAGTTGTGCAATTACGGTACCCCAAGGTATGCTAGCTAAAATGTATTGGCGGACACTGTCGGTAAACGGTCAAAACATCATTCATCACCAGGAAAGTGTCAGATCATACAAAGCAGCAAAGTATTTCTGTTAAATACCTGCATGTGTTCTAGAGGACACAAATATTTCCCCTTTCAAACTCAATAAAGCATCTATAAGCTACAGGTCGATTGTTCCCATGACAACAGTGATTGAAGGGGGAAAAAAAGACAGTGCATTAATCATGTTTAGGTTGTGATTCAATATATAATAAACTTTCTTGTACATAAAAATGGGACTGAGTGAGTATCTTCTGACATACAAATACTGCACACAAAGGAGGTTGTGTGTGTGTGCGTGCACGTTTTCCCTCTACCAGAGCAGACTGAATGAGGCGTTTGGCAGCAGCAGAGGGCATCTGGTTCAAACACACACTGAGAACAGCACGGAGGTGTGTAGGTGTGTGTGCGTGTGTCTCATTGAAATTACAGGGGAGAAATGAACACAACCACACACACACCTCATCTTTAAACCTCGGCACTGAGTATCTTAGATAAAAATAAACGAAGGAATGTGATTAGTGCCGTTTACTCTTACACACCCTCCTCACCGGTGATGGAACGTGACTAGAAATACTCCTCGGACGTCGTTTGAAAACCGCAGAGGAAGGAGACAAAGGTGAAAGAGGGATGATTATCAATCAGACCAGTCATCGTCATCAAACTCGGAGGAGTCGTCCTCGCTGTCGCTGCACTCCACGGCGATGCGTCGTGACAGGATGGCGGCCACGTCGTTGCCAAAGTGATCCCTCTTCTCCTGCTCTCGCTGAGCCTCCACCTTCCGTAGGTTGAAGCCTGAGAGGGAGGATGAGGAGGACGACAGTGGGAATTTGGCAACTCGATGACAACGTTTACGGCAGTGAGACTGAAAAAAATGATGATCTGCAGTGGTGCACGAGGGGCTCCTACCTTGGCGGATGGCCTGCAGCAGGTCGCTACGTGCGTCACTGGCAGGTGCGGGCTGCGGCTTGGGTGCGGAGCTGGGTGGGGCCACGCTGCCGCCACCGGAGGGGAGGAGAAGGAGCAGAGTGTTTGAAGGATGGGGGCGGCGGCCCAGGGGGAGGTGGGGGGAGGAGGAGGAGGCGGAGGACCACCACCTGCAGGCATGGGAAGTGGTGGAGGAGGAGGAGGGGGAGCAGGTGGGGAGGAATAGGTGTTGGCAGAGAGGGGAGGAGGGGACGGAGGGGCATCAAAGCCAGGGGGAGGTGGGGGGACCCCAAAGCCAGAGGGTGGAGAGGGGGAGGAGGTGCAGGGGGAGGAGAGAGGTTAGGGCGAGAGATGGCTGGGGAGAGGCTGTCGGGGGGGCAGAGGGGGGTGGTTGGGACTCAGTACGCTGACACGCTTCTGGGTCGGTGCTCCATAGTGTCCGTCACCGTACCTGTAGATCACAGAGTGATTAAACAAAAAACAAAGGTAGTTTCTCAGTGACCCCCACATTTATCAGCACTGCAGAAATCTTAGGAGGATAATTGGTCTTAATCAAAATGTCTCATTTGTAGGTCAAATGATCTCTTTACACTTAAAGTAAGACAGTAAAAGTAATTTGGTAGCATGGGCTGGAGCACACTGTGCCACTTACACCATGTCTGGGGGTGGGGGAGGCAGAAAGTCATCCGGACCCGGCGACAGCGGGAGCCCGACTCGTACGCGTAGGAGCCCGTACTCAGCTCGAGGCCTTCAGACGTGAAGCCGTCTCCAGATCCGATGCTGCCGTTCAGCCCCTCAGAGGAATTCCTTCAAACAGACGGTAAACGGCAGTGAGTCCAAAGTACACGTCGGCAGCTGCACTAGAGCCCCGACATTTACACACTGAAGTGGAAGTGGACCATCGTTGTTTCAGTGGGAAATCAGCCTGAAAGGCAGTGGGAGAGAAGTATAACACCGGTTTTTAAAGCAGAAGACGAATCGTGTCGTGACAGTTGACACAGTGACAAGAACTGACCAAACACAGATATGTGACTGGACGTGACGAGGGATCATCCAGAATCACTATCGCTGGTAAAACTGTCGGCAGATTCCTGGGCTACGTCCCTCTGTCTGTAGGGACCCGACCAGAGGACTCTCATGCTTGTGTTTTATCGCCTCGTTTAATAAAAAACATCCCGCAATAGGACGCATCCTTTAATAACTGAGTGGGTTCGTCAGCGTTTTTTTTTTTTCTTGCAATATCAAAGAACTCAGCCGTATTTATCTCCGCCCCTAAATACGCCCGGATGTGTTATATTTACTCACTCAATTACAAGGACGATGAGCTACACACCCAGACCCCAGGGAGCCAGCAGATCCCTGCACACAGATTGGCTGATAGCAAAGACCGCCAGCGCCTCAACAACATCTCATCCTTACTTCCTAACTAGCGTGACAGCGCTCTTGTTAACTTGGAGTGTGGACCAACCGTTTGGGCCGCGTGGACTTACATCATCTCATTCTTTGGCACCACAAACTCCTCCCCCATCTTGCGGCGTTCCATTCCTCCTTCCTGGTCTTGATCTTACGAGGATTGAGTGTGCGCTGGTTCAGATGGTCCTTCTTCTCCTTCTGCTCAGAGAGGAGGCATTCATCAACAGCAGAGTACGGACACTTGTTTGAGTTTTCAGCTCAGCTTCACTCTCACTCTGTGCTTTCCGTTTCTCCTTCATGATGTCCTTGGTGTCCTGCAGCATCTTCTCCTTCCACAGGTCAAAGAAGTAGGAAGGATCAGTGTAAAAACTTCAGAGCCTCCCTCCCATCCTCCCCTGCAACACAATTAATTCATCAGTGCTATCACACGCAGTCACACAACACAAAACACTTTCTCTCAGAGCGTATAGGTTACACAAATTTAAATATTTCAGGTAAAACACTATCAGTAGTTCACTCAGTATGAGATTAAACCCACTTATTACCCAGAGGCTTCTTCTACCAACTCATCTCCCTCTGGTCTGCTTTCTAATCAATCATACACATCAGTCACATATATTTTTTATATACTTTACTACAGAACAATGTGTCAAGTCTTTACATAGGTCTGAAACACGCATAAAGGCAGTGCGTTTAAATTATACATACACGTGTGCACGTTGTGAATGAGTGTCGAGTGAGAGTCCTACCGGTACTGGCTGAGGTGGTTGAGCGGTGGGGGCGGGTCACATGTTGTGTATGTGTCCTGAACAGGCATGGGCAGAGATGGTCGGGTGAACAGCTGCTGGTCCTGGGTAAGACTGCTGCGGAACGCCTTTCGGGTGGTGATGGCCTGCAGGGACACTGAGAGAGAGAGAGAGAGAGAGAGAGAGATTTAACTGAGTTTGATCGCCCTTGAAGGCCAGACTCTGTTTATTAGTGAGTGAATTTTGCCCTTTGAACGTGATTTGGAGCACAGATCAGAGCAGTGGTCGAACAGCAAAAACACTTCACCTGAAACTGACCAACAGGTGTAACGTGAATGTCCTTACCCTCCTCTTCTTTGGGGTCCAGTTGGGTGACTTTTACTTGCAGACGATCCACTCTTTCCCCCAATGTATTTACTCTGAGGGAAAAAGCTTCTGCCTGCAAAAACAGCTCTCCGAACACATCTTCAGCATACTTACCTGCAAACAAACAAGCACATGTAAAGGGGATCTTCTGGAATTACGTTACACATGCGACCACCAAATTACACGTCATTCACACCGTCAACCATCAAGTCAACACATCGACCACACAGCCAACACTCACTGAGGCTGCCGAGTTGTCGGATGATGTTGGCCAGGCTGATGTTGGTGACACATTCTAGTTCACTGCGGATGTTTGAGGGGATCGTCTGCCGACACATGTGCCGTGGCTCGATGTTCCTTGTGACCAGAGGCATGTTGGGGTGTGGCTGGTGGGCTGGCCCAACCCTGTTTGGAGGAAGTGGAGGAGAGTAATTTGAGTCACAGATAGCACACATTACAAGGATTTTAACAAGTGATTGATGGTTTATGTCGTATGTGGTAAAAACCTCACTGGATCTTTTGGGGACTGTTTTCACAAAGCTGTTTTAGTGAAAACCCAGGGTTTGTCAACACGGAAATAAGGGACAACGCTGCAGTGTTCAATTCTATTCTCGTGTAAACTGACAGAAACCAAATAAAACATGTTCAAAGTTTAATGTTTGTCATCAATTTATAAATAAAGGTGAAACCTGCAGAGCCATCCTCATTTCAGTTTTTGCTAACAATCCTTTGTGAAACATGCCCTGGTTTGTTTTTGACAAAAAAGAAATAAACAAACAATGTAAATATATGTTACTTTCACCCCCAACCTTTAAGTCACATGCAAAGTGACACAAAGCACACATATAAATAAACACAGAGCCAGTCTGGAATAAAGCAGAAGCAAAACTGAAGCCTCCACTGAACACACAGTTCAGCACCAATTTCTGCAAAATCACACTTGAATAAACATAAGGTTTTAACATAATAATTGCCACAGCCTAGATGTCATCTCCCCACACAGTGAGGAATATCAGGGGTCCTTAATCAGCTGGGGAGTGGAACCTTCCAGAGGCTCTGGGAGCTGTGGCCCAGACTGTGAAGGCGGGCAGGGTTCACTAACTACACCCTGCACTGCTTCCTATTCCCCATTCGGTTGCTTAATTACAAGTTTTCATGTTGGGGCCTCGGTAAACGACGCAGTTAAGCAGACTGTGCAATTTTCCCCCAACTGACAGGAAGGTTGTCACCTCTAAGACACACTATATGGTGTTTGTGTCATGTTTGGTGTGTCCATTAAAACACATTATACGTGTGGTGGAAGGAAGAACCTGCTACAAAGACTGAAAACATCGTTGGCTAAGTTCGCCTGGACTGTAAACGCTGAACTGTCATTGTGACTGGAATTAGTTAGGCTGAACAAAATTACGTCTTCACAAACCCAGAACATAAACACGAACAAATACAGTGGGGAAGGTCGTACTTTCCGCAGGAAGCTAACGTTAGCTTAAAATGTAACTTCGGCATCTCGGCCTTGTCAGAGCAGGAAGTAAGTTGTAAGCGCCACTTACGTCGAAGAAAGAACCAAACAGTTGTTTTTGCTCCCCTCACTTCGTGAAAACAACTTTACCGAATCAAAACCTACTTACTGTCACAATTGACAGCTGTAGGCTCTCTCCTCGCAGTCGACTTGTTGTTCTACCTGAAGTTTTCCACCAGAAACGTTGAGCGGTTGCAGTATGCTGCTGTCGAACTAGAGGGACTACAAAAGTCCCGAGATTGCAAGATGTTGATTGGTGGAGAATCTCAACTCCTCAATTCTAATTGGCTACTGCGCCTGTCAGATGATTGTGCCGAGAACAGAATGTGGAAATGACAACGTAAAAAGCGCAACTCCGCCCCGACTGGTGGCGAACATCTGCCCGCAATTTGCGTAGCGGAGGGCGGAGGCAAAGGAACATTCCTACGTACGCTTTAGCGAGTTGGAACGAGTCCCAGGAATGACTGGCATCGGCCTTCATGAATCAGAGCCCACTGTGGAGGAAAGCACTCACGATAATAAATAACTACGTTAAATGGATCGTTCATCTCGACAGAGTTCGCGCAGTGCGGAAGTGCTCAAGGTTTTCTGAAGGAGAGTGTGTTCCAGTAACGTCAGATATCCAGACAAGTGTCTAATGACCTGTAGAGCCTTCCAGAAAATACTATAGATCATATTGACGTTGAGAGATTAAAATCACTATTTTGTAGGCGGATGCCCACACCAAGCTTATTTCAGATGGAAACGTATTATTAGGTGAACAGAGGCATTGGAAAACAAATCATAGTTCATAGGGAAACACACCATCCATCAATAAGAAACATGTTTGAATATAGTTTTTCATTTTTTCCACTCATCTCAGCCATATGAGCTATCGATGTGACCACAGGATTATGAACTGTATCCATCAATATCAAGGAATGAATATTGATGGGTGAGAACTCGAATAACTAAAGGGACAAATCAGCAAATATAACTCATCTTTAAGTGAATAATAAGAGATTGATAGATATTTTTAACAGATTTTTTAATAACCACAAATGTAGAAATATGGGAAATTAAAACATTTTAGCAGAAATAGTCATGTTGTTTAGTGTATTTCATCATGACATCTGTAAACAGTGATGGTTTAACTTGTTGTGTTCATTATTATACAGTACACAGCAGAGTGCAAAAATATATCAGTATGAAAGACTTCAGGATATTTCACAGTGGTCAATATAGATCTTTTTTTGGTCTTCTGCATTACACCGTTCTATTGCACAATTTTTAGGCCTATTGAGAAAAAAAAACAACATAAAACGATCAATTCAAAGGCTACATTAAAATATCCCAATCTCAGTCATAACTGCTCAAACACACACTCCCGAACATGTCGCATGGACAAACTTCATAAAACCTGCTCAGCAGCGTCCCTGTACTTTGTCTGGGTTGTTTGCAGATCAGAAACAGATCACTGATTGTTATTTGGTCAAATCAACCGTTATGTACAAGCGCTGCATGATGTGCTCTTGAGGATGGAGTCGAATGAAATGGCAGGTCCATCCACCTCCACTAGATGGGGATGTCAGTCAGGAAGTGTGGAACTCAGCTGTTGAACAAACCAAAAGTCTGTTCCAGGTTCAGTTCACCTTCTTTGAGGTCCGCCCATGGCTGTATGCCTGTGTCACCCGCGTGTCAGCCGCGTGTCACCTGTGCGTCACTTGTGCGTCAGTGTCTCGTGTTGACCCAGCTGAGCGTGTACGAGCTGTGAGCATTAACAGCTCGTTTTAGAACACTGCGGCCCAGTCCAGCTGAGCTGTGGACCAGTCTCAGTCCAGACGCTCTGACCCCCTGTAGGACACTGAACCAATAGCGGAGCACGTCCTCATCTGATCCGCCGACCTCAAACCCCGCCCACTGCAGGTGCATTGTGGCAACCACATGATGGACCTGCTGCAAAGTTCCCTGTTCAATCCAATTCTGGAACACACGCCATTCCGCACTCAGGAGGTCGGCGTACAGGAAGTGAACCTAGAGGACCGTAAACACAGAACATCATTATTGATAAAGAATGTTGGAGCTGATGTTAAAGAAACACAAAAAGAATCGACTTGTAATTTGATCTTTGTGTCTAAAACATGACGACAGCTACTGTGCACCTTACTACACAATAAAGGTGAGGTGATTAAAATAATGACATATATTTATAAATGCATGTCTGATGGAGCACCTTGTTGTGACACACACTCAAACTGTAGGTATGCAGTTCCCTCTTGTGGCTGCAGCAAGTAATTGAGCCAGGATGTGATTCACTCACTTATAATTGTTGCCATGGCAGCCAGGGATGGCGCAGAGCCCTGTTGCTATGGGAACATGCAAGTAAGGGAGCTTTCTGGGTATGCTGGGGTGAAAAGACTCTGAGGTATGCTTGTTTGGCTCCGTTTCTCAACATTTGTGTGCGTCTGTGTACGCGTGTGTCTTACTATGTGGTGTCCCAGAGTTGCCATGATATCTGCCAGTGTTTGAGAAACACCACCCATGTTGCCTCTTGTCTTGTGCTTGCGCTTCCTCAGAACTCGCCACTCCAGCCACATCTTGTGCTGGCTTGCTATACCTCCATTACCATGGTTACTAGGCAAACTGTTGCCAAGGTGACCACCAGATGCATTGGAGTTACTGGGATCAAATCGGTGGACTTCGCAACCCAGCCCCAGCACAGTCTGTAGAAAAGCAGCATCTCCTCCATCCATACTAGAGAGACAAACACAAAAAGGGCAGACGATCGAACAGGTTTGAGGATGGCGAGTTTCATCGTTTAATCCAGCGATACCAACACATGAGCATTGCAGCACGAAGCGGAAAAACAAAAACGCACACATTGTACAGATACATGGGCACACCTGAAGGAGTAAGCAACACATGGCGTGTCCGCTGCTGGAAGGAGCCACTCCTCTGCACACAGCAGCCAGCGGGCTGAGGCTGTGGAGGGACGTGATGTCTGAGCCTGACCAGGAGATAAGACTCTGGAGCAGTTCAGCTGGGGATGGAGAAGAGCGGTCACTTAGTGAAACAGACGTCTGGGATACAGCTCTAAGACAAAAACAAGTATATCAGACCACATTCGTTGTGAGTGTCATTTAATGGGATAAGTGAGTAGTAGTAGTCTGGGAAAAAGAGACGCAAGTCAACAAGCTCATTTTTAAACATCTTACAATGGAAACATGTTAACGCAGTGGCTTTGAGGGTGAAGGATGAAGGAAATCATGAAAACATGTCCATATAAATTAGTCATCTGATAATCCTGCCTGCCAGTTCCCTAAAACTTGGTGTCTACTTTTCATTCTGGAACTCTGTAGTCCTCTTCTGGCTCCAGATTTGGCAGAATTCTGCTCGGCTATTGGCATCACCTGACTGATCGTGTTACTGCCATATTAACCCCAACAAGTCAGCTGCAGAAGGAAATGAGAAGCAGTTTTGAGGCTTGGCTGCTGTATCTGTAAGTCCTTCGGGTGTCTGAGAGTAGCCTGGGTGCTTCAGGGAGAGCTCCACTCTTACATCCTGGTCACGTTTATAATTTTATAAGCTAGTATCTGGTATGTAGGCTAGTGTGTAGTGCATACTTTAATGAGTGACATCTGAGGTTTTGTGGATTCTTGAGAGGGTTTGGAAATGACTTTACACTGTGTAAACTATGACATTCAGTTAACTGTAAGGTGGAGTGGACTCCGCCAAGTTGCCAAAATTGTTGCTGTGTTAATCTAACAAAGCACTCATGGTGTTTTGACAGTTGGCAGGATGAGATACCTCATTCTGCTCGACATCCTACCTGTGGGTTAGTGATATACGTAATGATACGACTGAGTTCTGCTGAGAAAGACGGCTTGTCTGCAGCCCAAGGCTGCACCTCCAACTGTCGGGGTCCAACCTGGGAACACACACACACACACATACAAAAACACGATGTAGAACTATGGAAGTAATAGCAGCGGATTTGAGGGAAAGAGGGTAATGCATAGGAATGACAGTAATGGGTCTGTGTGTGTGTGTGTGTGTGTGTGTGTGTGTGTGTCTGTGCGCCCCCCCTTGGTATGAGTGCTGAGGAGGCAGGTCACGGGTTCTGACCTCAGTTCTACTGGTAACATATTTGCCTGAGGCACTGTATATACAAACACACATTAATGCAAAGCCCCCACCCAGTGCAGACTGAGCCCTGTGATCACCATGGCAACCAAAATGGGGGGGGGGGGTGTGGTGGTGATGATTCACTAGAATGAGTCACAGAGTTTAGCCTTGAGCAGAAAGAGAGACAGTGAGAGAAGGAGAGTCTGGTGAGGGGAAGGAGTTTGAGGTAACACGGGGACAGATGCACCCGCATACCAACACAGGAGGGGTGAACCTGGAGGCCGGGGGGAGAACAGCTGCCACCTCGTTCGGCTTTCGAGTCGGTGCTGGGCTTGGCCCCTGCTCTCACCTGCTCCATCATGTCTGCACTAACCTGCACAGTGACTCAGCACAGTCACTGCATGAACTCAAAATCTTACAAAGAATATTTGTCCTGTGTCGAATCACAATGTCTAATGTCTAGTGAAAAAAATATAAGAATCAAAACTTAAAATAAGACATCACCTCAAAAAGTAACGTGCTGAAAAAAGACAAATATTCTTAGAAGACTAAGTCTCCTGGTTCTCATCTCAGATTTGCTGAATATAATCTTTTAGAAAAATCTCTTCCACTTCAGCCTTTGTATCTCGTGCAATGTTTCCCCAAAGAACACTGAATAGAAAAATATCGATTTCAAATTGCACGCACTAATTCAAATCACACTTTCTCTCGCGTTACTTACCTGGAGCGAGGGCAGCTCATTCTCGTCCTCATACGCTCGCACCCTCTCCATCCTGTCGCCATCCTCCGCCTCACCGGCCTCCTCCTCCGTCACATGCGGCCAGGACGGTGCTCCCCGCCGGCGTGAGCTCCAGTCCGGCTCGATGCTCATAACGGAGAAAGCCACCGCGCCCTCCTGCTCCTCCGCCCCCACCCTCGCTGTTCGAGGTAACCGTGGTCCGATGACGAGCAGCTGGAGCGCCAGGAGGAGCGGCGGGATGAGAAGAAGTCCCAAACGGATGGGGACACTGCCTCGCCCCCACCACCGCAAGCCAGTCCGCATGTTTCCTGGGTGGCGACACCGGGGAACATCTCCGGCGCGGTGCCCTGTGAATAAAGTTTTTTTTTTTCTGGAGGGCAGCGAGGAAAGTCCCAGCTGAGAACTCCCCTCCTCCACTTTCCTCCTTCTTACCCTCAGGGGGACACTCGTGATGACGAAGCACATTCCTGGGTCAACGGCGGCCATTTTTGTTTTGTTTTTGTCTCGCTAGCCTAAAAGTAGGCTAGCGGTTAACTGTTGAAAAGTACCCTCCTCTGTCGTCTCAAATGGAAAAGAACACACACAAAACACTAAAAAGTGCTAAAGTCGCAACACACTGCCACGATAAAAGATAATCAAGGAGTGACTGTCCCATTAACAATTCGTGCCATATTATTAAGGGATTTGTTTGGGCAGTGGCGAGTGGAACGCAATGCTAGTTTTTATGCTAGTAGGCTACTTTTTACACAACTGCCTAAATAAGAGTGGTGTTCAGTTTACGTTGAGGACAACTAGGTTATAAAAGCTGCTACTAGTGGCCTAACTCAATCGCAAGTGATAGCATAACAGCTCATGGACATTGTTTTGCTCTATTCAGAGGCCAGTAAAGGCTCCAACACAAGCTAACGTCAGCAGCTTTTACCCCTTCATATAGTATCTTATCAAACCCAGACATATCTGAAAAATGATCATGAAGGACACCAGAGATAAGAATGGACAAAAATGTCAGAAATTATCTGACAAAAATGGATTTGGCATGGGTTTCAAGCGTGGCCTATGTCCCATCCACTAAATGGAGGAGGAAGGGGGAATGAACTGAGATGAAACCAGCCATTGGAGGTGGTTCATTTTTATGGAGCTGACATGGCGTCTGCAAGTATTTTGAGTCTGAGGCTGAGGTTGGAGTGATGGGGCAAAAACACATTTTGGTGATAAAAGTCAAATGTTATGTGTTTATCCCTATATCCTAACCCCTTTGATAGCATAGGAGGATTTTACCAAATCCTGTGGCTGCTAGATCTGGGTAGATTCATTTCACTGCTGCTGTATGTGGGACCAGACCAATATTGCTGTTATTTTGGTTTAATGCTTCAATAAATCTGCTGATAACAACATAAAACAAATTTGGTTTTATAAATTATTAGTGTAGTATTGTGGGCTCCGTTTTGTTTTTGCACAAGAATATATCAATTTATGGCAGTTACTTTGAAAAGAAAGTAGAAAAGTCCCACTCTGTCCGTCATGTGTTATTGCTATTGTACGTTCCTTTCCACTACACAGAGGAATGTCACAGCAAACACATTTCCTCCAGTCATGTCTGAGTCTATTTAGTCAGCCTGTTGACAAACTGTACACAATATGCAGCCGGTAAACACCCCCATCTGCTTTCCTTCCCTCTGCTTCTCTTCCTGTCTGGTTCATATGAATACAGCTGCAGATTTATATTTGCTGTAATTGAGCATGTTTCCTTGAACATGAAATCACGGGTCCCTTTCTGTCAGCTCTTTGCTAACCAACTGTCCTTATGCTTTTATACTTATATGAGATTTTTGTTTCAATGTCTTAAATAGCTCTAAGACAGTCCTCAGATTTCCTCAGTCTGGTTTTCCCTTCCAACACATCCCCCTCCTCTCCCAGGCTGTTGAATTGTGTCCTTGACTGAACTCACTCGCTCAGTCCCAGACAGCCTGGGTGAAGCCCAATACTTCGGGAGGCTCTAAAACACTCACACACGCACAAACCGTCATTTTCTCACCACCCTTAATGACTTAAATAACCATTATACGATAGACAAGATTACCAATGGCAAGAACAGAATGTGTATTTAAATATTTTGCACCTCAGATACATACATGATATGTAACAGACAGATATACAATTTTTTTTTTCATCACAAAAACCACCGAACAACACAAGACCACAGGAAAAAGAAGGGAGAGAGTGAAAGAGAGAATGAAGCCCCGCCAAGATGTTGGGGGTGTCTGGGGAGCTTGACTCCTTTTGACCCCACAGGCGCGCACACATCCACACATACATGCATTTCTGTAGTCACGCGAGCTCATCGTTCTCTCACATGTGCACACAGGAAACAACAGCCTCTTTGGGGTCCGTGTGTGGTTTCAATGTCTCTTGTCTCTTTCCCTTTAAGTTAAAACAGCAAAACACAGGATGTAGAGTCTCCATGCTGCAGACCCCCCCCACCCACCCCTGGCAGAGAAACCATGCCACTGCACTGAGGAGAGCATGTTGCTGGCGGACCTTCAGAGTAAAGGAGGGGGGGCCCTGGTTTGGAGCTGAACTTGTACGTACAGATGCTGGTATTTCAAGAGCAGAATCTGGTTTTGTTTGCATTTCGGACACAACACAGGGAGCGCACAGAGAAGGGCTAATGGTGTTTAAAAGAATGATTAGGGTCTAGATGCAGTTCAAGAGAGGGCATAAGACAGAGAAACAGGTAAGTGTGTCGAGTGCAGAGCGCCGTTGCTGGTTTAGCAGAGGAGGATATGAGAGGACAGAGGAACGAAACAGAGCAGTGTGGTCCATACTGCAGATGTACAGCACAGGACCAGTTGGATTTGGTGAGCTACAGACTTCTAGGAGTCCTTTAGGTATCACAGATGGAAAAAAAGGGGTGTGAGGCAATAGGTTTTTCTCAGTTTCTCAGCGTCTGGTATTCCTCCGTCAGCTCCTCTTGGCAATTCCCTTGTTCCAGCCCAGAAAGTGATTGAGAGCACACTTGTATGATTCGATGTGTCCATGTTCAGGTAGAGAATGAGTCTGCACATGCACTTGTGTGCGGTGTGTGCGTGTGTGTGTGTGTGTGTGTGTGTGTGTGCGAGCATGCTCGGGTGTTTTAAGTTGCCGTTGATCTTGATTGTCAATGCCGGAGAATTAAAGCTCTACTGTCCAAAGCTGGCAGCTAAATTCTCACCCTTCATTTCACAGTCGCTCACATAGAAGTTTCCTTTACAAAAATGAAAAAAAAAGAAATGTTTGCAAATCTGTAAAAGCTTGGATTTACTGCACCTGAAAGACAAACAGAGGGAGAAGGAGAGATGGGGTGAAGAGACGGACACTATTGTAGACATTGTTAGCAAATATGAAGCGACCATAAAACACAGTGACATCGACCTATAATTGTTTTTCATCTACCAATACTTACTGAGCGTGTGGAGCTGAAGCAAATCGATCATTAATGTGAACTTTCAGACAAACCTGTATAATTATTTGGCTGTTTTCACAGTCAATTTCTATTGTCTATTTGTTTATGCAGCAGTGTAGGCCAAAAATCTGATGAGAAGCGTTCCAATATGAGTAACAGCTTAGTAGTTTGCTGTTTTGTCTTTTTACTATCCAGTCAAATATCCATTAAGGCTTCATAAGCATAAGTGGAAAGATTCTCTGGGGCCTCGCATCTTCAGTATTCACTCCTCGATAAATGTTATTGTATTTTTTAGTGGTGGCGCTTGGCTTTTTGTATTTACAAATGTTGCGTACCTGCTGTTACAGGCTGGTGACGCTGAAGCTGTCGTCATTGGCTGGGTCCAGGAGCTGGCACAGGACCCCACCTCCCTGTGCTGCCTGGGAGGAATAGCGGTGTCCCATGCCTTGGCAGGATAGGTGAGACATGGAGTAGCTGCCAGCGTCCTCCTGACGTGGTGATGAGTCAACGGGTGGTTTGGGGTACGGGGAGTGAGGCAAAGAGCCCTGGCACTGGCTTGTGCTTATGGTGTGGGGGGGTGAGATCCTGCTTGTGGGTGGTGACGGTGGAGGGGGAGCCCCGCTCCTCGTAGAGCAGAGGTGCTGTGAGGGAGTGGAGGCTGGGGCTGGGGGTGGACTGCCTATGGGAGGAGAGGTGGGTGTTGGGGTTGTGCGCGTTGTGATGGAGCTGATTGTTGGCGTGTGGGTTTGAATGGGAGGCGGCATTGCTCTGGAGGTGTAAGCTGGGAAAGGGTTTGGTGTGTGCGCTCAGGTTCGTGGGGAGTTGTGCGCTGTGATGGTGTGTGTCATGGGGAGTCAGGTTTATATGTGTGTTTGCGTTCGGGCTTGCCAACTGATTTCCATGTGTGTTTCCATGAGGACTCGTGTGTACGGGCACGGATGGATTAGAGTGTGTGCTGTGTGTGTGCGGGCTGGGGCTGCTGCCGTGCGAGGTCTGTCCGTACCAATAGGGAGAGCTGCAGTAGCTGGGGGAGTCATACTGAGCAAACTGTGGGTCTTTCGGAGGGGGGCGATGTGAGGGACTCAGTGCAGTGCCGCAGTGGGGTATTATCCGAGGTAAAGGAGAGCAGGAGGGGGAGAAGGTCCTGGAGGGAACGAGGTGGTAGGACTGGGACGGAGGAGGGGTGGGCTTCGGAGGGTAAGGGGGGGATGAAACACTGGGTGAGAGGGAAGAGGAGGACTCTCCAGGGAATAAGGCTGGATATCGCTCCTCAGAAGAAGGTGTAGAGGGGTGGGCAGAGTAAGGAGAGGGGTATTCGCAGGGCTCCTGGGGGTAGCTGGGGGGTGGTGCAGGAGTTGGGGTGGCCAGGGGAGAGAGGCTACTACTGTCTCCGCTGTAATAGTCCAGTCCCTCTTGGAACAAGCCTGACCCTTCGTGACCTCCAGCCGTCCTGCTCTTCTTACTCCTGATGTAGAGGCAGCCTTCGCCCTTCCTTTGGCCCCTGACAGGCGCTCTCTCTGACATGAAGACAAGCCCCCTCTGCCTCCTCTAGACCCTCTGCCCCGTCCTCCGACCCCTCCCCGCTTAGGTCCCGGAGTGGGTGTTGGCGATGGACTGGATGGCGAATCAGAGTGCAAAGCGGAACCACCTTCCTTTTCCGACTGTTGCTCGGTCCGTTTCCTGCGACCTCGGCCAGGCTTACTGGTCCCACCGCCCTGGAAGAGGACATTCTGGCTCCAGTTATAGGAGGGCGCCGAGGCACTCTCATGCCAGTCGATCATCAGTTTCTCCAGGCTGGACAGGCTGGATGGACCGCCCTCTCCGCCAAGAGACACGGTCTCATTCTGTTTGTAAATACCACCCATGGAGATAGGTCCGCTACCAGTGGCTGTGGAGCCAAGATGTAAAGAGTCGGAGGAGGATTCTGATAGACTTTCTGGAAAAGGTTGTCGCTTGGCCTTCTGAGGGGTGTAGTTGGAGATATCCAAGATGTCTTTGGACTCATTGGAGCCATATTCACCGTAGCCATGAAACTGAGATCCAAAGATGTCAGTTGACCAGCCACCATACCCTTGTCTGCAAAATACAGAGGAGATGTTAGAGAGTAAATGTAAGTGAGAGAAACACATTTAAACATTACACAGCCACAACTTAAAAGCTCCTTTATATTCAAATTTGTGTCATGCAAGTGATTTACCTGTAGCTCCACTGATTGCAGTTGTACTGTTTGAAACCTTCTGGAGTGGAGGAGTAGTTGAACGGGCCTTTGGCCACAGACATGTAGCCTCCTCCTGGGGATGTGGGACCTGTTGAATGATATCCACTATAGCCCCTCTTGGCACCTGCCTGGTAGCTGGAATAACTCATCTGACCAACAGGAGTGGTCTTACCACTGCTGTTTCCTCCCCCGTATGAAAAGCTGCAATCTGAGGATCTCTGTGGGCCTCCTGCAGGCGAGGAGGAGGAGTAGCCAGAGGAAAAGGGCCCATAAGAGGCGGGATGGGGGGAGCTAGGAGACTGCGAGTGAGATGACGGGGTGGATTTGGCATAGGTAGAAGGGGTAGGAGATGTTTGGGCCAGGCACCCGTAGCTGTATGGAGGCCTGGCTGAGGAGCTATGTGTCTGCACAGAACCGTCTGCAGAAGAACCCGCCCCGTTGATGCCCCACTTCGGAAACGTGCTCGACCAGCTGGGACCAGTAGCTGGACTGGATGGCTCATATCCAGCACTGGATGAAGCTTTGCGGGGGTTGGACCGCAAGGTGGAAATGTCCAAAAGGTCCGACGAATCATCCGAGTCGAGCAACGATCGGAAATATCCTGCAAATAGGCCTTGTGAGTCCTCCCCAGCCAGCCCCATCCCCCGGCCCCCCCACTGAACCGCCGTAGGCACTTCCCCTCCTGCCCTCACAGGATGTAAAACCTCCTCTTGGAGATCCACAGAGTTGATACCCACCCAACCCTTTCTCCTTACACATACCCCCCTCCTCTCCCCAGCGACCTGCCTCATTTGGCCAGTCCTGCACCATGCACTCCCCCTCTCCTTTAAATGCGCCATTTTTTCTGACACGTCTCTTTCGGACCGTTTTCTCTCCCCCTGGCTCTGTTCCTACGATACCCCCTCCTCTGCCAACACCGCCCGGACCTTTCCCTCTTTTCCTCGGTAGTCCATGCTGAGACAGGGGGCTCAGTTTGTGCTTCTTGCCAATGGACTCAAAGAAGTCGCTGAAGGTGTTTTGATTTTGTTCACAAACCCCGACACCCCCCGCCGCTCCTCCACCTCTTCCACCGCCTCCACCTCGGCCACCTCGTGGACGCCTAGACCCGGTCAGTCGATGGAGTAAAGTGGATATTCCGGGGTTTTCCATGGGGACATGAAAACTCTCTGGCTCACTGGGGGTCCAGCAGCGAGGGGGAGAGCAGCGGCCGGGGGCAGGGGGCTGGCGGTTCAAAAAGGCCAGTCTGGACAGAACATCCCCATATTCTGTCTTCACATCATTAGTATCATTAACGTATGATGGATAAGGGGAAGGGAGTTTAGTCCGACGCCGCCTGCGGGGCTTCTTCAGCTGGTCGCCGTTACCGCCAGCATTCCCCACATTCTGAGGCTCTCCTGGAATGGTCGGCGTCCCTGGCAACGCTTGTTTAGGCGGTCGTCCCCGTCTGCGCTTGAGAATAACGGGCATTTCACCAGGAGGGAACATCACCATAACGCTCTTCCCATTGTTCTTCATGCGGAGAAGTGCAGTCGGCTCCCGGACTGCCTCTGTGCCCTCTAAACCTCCATCATTGTTTTTTTCCACTGCGGTCATTGTCTCCATGTTGGAAATCTTGTAGCTCTTCTGTCGGCGGCTGAGGCTGACAGGAATGCGTGCCACCTTGACGACAATTTTCCGCACCTGTGAAGAACAGACAGATTTGAAGGCCACTCCATACCAAAGATTCGAGGAACAACGGACTGGGTAACGTATACATCTACAAACATGCTAACTTT
>NW_027614843.1:7500-20681 GCF_965212315.1 Lampetra planeri | reverse complement strand
CCACAGGCTTTTCAGCAGATTTGCACGTGCACTCAAAAAAGTCAAAATTTTTACACATAGACCCCATCAAACGGGAGAAATTGGCCCGGATTGCTCTCATGTGCGTTACGGGGCATCGTTTCTCCCCGCGCCGAATTCTCTCGAGCTGGGAAATCGCTCATTTTTGCGTCGCCAAATATCGTACGAACGCCGTGAAACTTCCACAGGCTTTTTCAGCAGATTTGCACCTGCACTCAAAAAAGTCAAATTTTTACACATAGACCCCATCAAACGGGAGAAATTGGCCCGGATTGCTCTCATGTGCGTTACGGGGCATCGTTTCTCTCGCTCCGAATTCCATCGAGCTTGGAAATCGCTCATTTTTGCGTCGCCAAATATCGTACGAACGCCGTGAAACTTCCACAGGCTTTTCCAGCAGATTTGCACCTGCACTCAAAAAAGTCAAAATTTTTACACATAGACCCCATCAAACGGGAGAAATTGGCCCGGGATTGCTCTCATGTGCGTTACGGGGCATCGTTTCTCTCGCTCCGAATTCCATCGAGCTGGGAAATCGCTCATTTTTGCGTCGCCAAATATCGTACGAACGCCGTGAAACTTCCACAGGCTTTTTCAGCAGATTTGCACGTGCACTCAAAAAAGTCAAAATTTGTACACATAGACCCCATCAAACGGGAGAAATTGGCCGGGATTGCTCTCATGTGCGTTACGGGGCATCGTTTCTCTCGCGCCGAATTCCATCGAGCTGGGAAATCGCTCATTTTTGCGTCGCCAAATATCGTACGAACGCCGTGAAACTTCCACAGGCTTTTCAGCAGATTTGCACGTGCACTCAAAAAAGTCAAAATTTTTACACATAGACCCCATCAAACGGGAGAAATTGGCCGGGATTGCTCTCATGTGCGTTACGGGGCATCGTTTCTCTCGCTCCGAATTCCATCGAGCTGGGAAATCGCTCATTTTTGCGTCGCCAAATATCGTACGAACGCCGTGAAACTTCCACAGGCTTTTTCAGCAGATTTGCACGTGCACTCAAAAAAGTCAAAATTTTTACACATAGACCCCATCAAACGGGAGAAATTGGCCGGGATTGCTCTCATGTGCGTTACGGGGCATCGTTTCTCTCGCGCCGAATTCCATCGAGCTGGGAAATCGCTCATTTTTGCGTCGCCAAATATCGTACGAACGCCGTGAAACTTCCACAGGCTTTTCCAGCAGATTGGCACGTGCACTCAAAAAAGTCAAAATTTGTACACATAGACCCCATCAAACGGGAGAAATTGGCCGGGATTGCTCTCATGTGCGTTACGGGGCATCGTTTCTCTCGCTCCGAATTCCATCGAGCTGGGAAATCGCTCATTTTTGCGTCGCCAAATATCGTACGAACGCCGTGAAACTTCCACAGGCTTTTCCAGCAGATTTGCACCTGCACTCAAAAAAGTCAAAATTTTTACACATAGACCCCATCAAACGGGAGAAATTGGCCCGGATTGCTCTCATGTGCGTTACGGGGCATCGTTTCTCTCGCGCCGAATTCTCTCGAGCTGGGAAATCGCTCATTTTTGCGTCGCCAAATATCGTACGAACGCCGTGAAACTTCCACAGGCTTTTTCAGCAGATTTGCACCTGCACTCAAAAAAGTCAAAATTTTTACACATAGACCCCATCAAACGGGAGAAATTGGCCCGGATTGCTCTCATGTGCGTTACGGGGCATCGTTTCTCTCGCGCCGAATTCCATCGAGCTGGGAAATCGCTCATTTTTGCGTCGCCAAATATCGTACGAACGCCGTGAAACTTCCACAGGCTTTTTCAGCAGATTTGCACGTGCACTCAAAAAAGTCAAAATTTTTACACATAGACCCCATCAAACGGGAGAAATTGGCCCGGATTGCTCTCATGTGCGTTACGGGGCATCGTTTCTCTCGCGCCGAATTCTCTCGAGCTGGGAAATCGCTCATTTTTGCGTCGCCAAATATCGTACGAACGCCGTGAAACTTCCACAGGCTTTTTCAGCAGATTTGCACGTGCACTCAAAAAAGTCAAAATTTGTACACATAGACCCCATCAAACGGGAGAAATTGGCCGGGATTGCTCTCATGTGCGTTACGGGGCATCGTTTCTCTCGCTCCGAATTCCATCGAGCTGGGAAATCGCTCATTTTTGCGTCGCCAAATATCGTACGAACGCCGTGAAACTTCCACAGGCTTTTTCAGCAGATTTGCACGTGCACTCAAAAAAAGTCAAAATTTTTACACATAGACCCCATCAAACGGGAGAAATTGGCCGGGATTGCTCTCATGTGCGTTACGGGGCATCGTTTCTCTCGCGCCGAATTCCATCGAGCTGGGAAATTGCTCATTTTTGCGTCGCCAAATATCGTACGAACGCCGTGAAACTTCCACAGGCTTTTCCAGCAGATTTGCACGTGCACTCAAAAAAGTCAAAATTTTTACACATAGACCCCATCAAACGGGAGAAATTGGCCCGGATTGCTCTCATGTGCGTTACGGGGCATCGTTTCTCTCGCGCCGAATTCTCTCGAGCTGGGAAATCGCTCATTTTTGCGTCGCCAAATATCGTACGAACGCCGTGAAACTTCCACAGGCTTTTTCAGCAGATTTGCACCTGCACTCCAAAAAGTCAAAATTTTTACACATAGACCCCATCAAACGGGAGAAATTGGCCCGGATTGCTCTCATGTGCGTTACGGGGCATCGTTTCTCTCGCTCCGAATTCCATCGAGCTGGAAATCGCTCATTTTTGCGTCGCCAAATATCGTACGAACGCCGTGAAACTTCCACAGGCTTTTCCAGCAGATTTGCACCTGCACTCAAAAAAGTCAAAATTTTTACACATAGACCCCATCAAACGGGAGAAATTGGCCCGGATTGCTCTCATGTGCGTTACGGGGCATCGTTTCTGTCGCGCCCGAATTCCATCGAGCTGGGAAATCGCTCATTTTTGCGTCGCCAAATATCGTACGAACGCCGTGAAACTTCCACAGGCTTTTCCAGCAGATTGGCACGTGCACTCAAAAAAGTCAAAATTTGTACACATAGACCCCATCAAACGGGAGAAATTGGCCGGGATTGCTCTCATGTGCGTTACGGGGCATCGTTTCTCTCGCTCCGAATTCCATCGAGCTGGGAAATCGCTCATTTTTGCGTCGCCAAATATCGTACGAACGCCGTGAAACTTCCACAGGCTTTTTCAGCAGATTTGCACGTGCACTCAAAAAAGTCAAAATTTGTACACATAGACCCCATCAAACGGGAGAAATTGGCCCGGATTGCTCTCATGTGCGTTACGGGGCATCGTTTCTCTCGCGCCGAATTCCATCGAGCTGGGAAATCGCTCATTTTTGCGTCGCCAAATATCGTACGAACGCCGTGAAACTTCCACAGGCTTTTCCAGCAGATTTGCACCTGCACTCAAAAAAGTCAAAATTTTTACACATAGACCCCATCAAACGGGAGAAATTGGCCCGGATTGCTCTCATGTGCGTTACGGGGCATCGTTTCTCTCGCGCCGAATTCTCTCGAGCTGGGAAATCGCTCATTTTTGCGTCGCCAAATATCGTACGAACGCCGTGAAACTTCCACAGGCTTTTTCAGCAGATTTGCACCTGCACTCAAAAAAGTCAAAATTTTTACACATAGACCCCATCAAACGGGAGAAATTGGCCCGGATTGCTCTCATGTGCGTTACGGGGCATCGTTTCTCTCGCGCCGAATTCCATCGAGCTGGGAAATCGCTCATTTTTGCGTCGCCAAATATCGTACGAACGCCGTGAAACTTCCACAGGCTTTTTCAGCAGATTTGCACGTGCACTCAAAAAAGTCAAAATTTTTACACATAGACCCCATCAAACGGGAGAAATTGGCCCGGATTGCTCTCATGTGCGTTACGGGGCATCGTTTCTCTCGCGCCGAATTCTCTCGAGCTGGGAAATCGCTCATTTTTGCGTCGCCAAATATCGTACGAACGCCGTGAAACTTCCACAGGCTTTTTCAGCAGATTTGCACGTGCACTCAAAAAAGTCAAAATTTGTACACATAGACCCCATCAAACGGGAGAAATTGGCCGGGATTGCTCTCATGTGCGTTACGGGGCATCGTTTCTCTCGCTCCGAATTCCATCGAGCTGGGAAATCGCTCATTTTTGCGTCGCCAAATATCGTACGAACGCCGTGAAACTTCCACAGGCTTTTTCAGCAGATTTGCACGTGCACTCAAAAAAGTCAAAATTTTTACACATAGACCCCATCAAACGGGAGAAATTGGCCGGGATTGCTCTCATGTGCGTTACGGGGCATCGTTTCTCTCGCGCCGAATTCCATCGAGCTGGGAAATCGCTCATTTTTGCGTCGCCAAATATCGTACGAACGCCGTGAAACTTCCACAGGCTTTTCCAGCAGATTTGCACCTGCACTCAAAAAAGTCAAAATTTTTACACATAGACCCCATCAAACGGGAGAAATTGGCCCGGATTGCTCTCATGTGCGTTACGGGGCATCGTTTCTCTCGCTCCGAATTCCATCGAGCTTGGAAATCGCTCATTTTTGCGTCGCCAAATATCGTACGAACGCCGTGAAACTTCCACAGGCTTTTCCAGCAGATTTGCACCTGCACTCAAAAAAGTCAAAATTTTTACACATAGACCCCATCAAACGGGAGAAATTGGCCCGGATTGCTCTCATGTGCGTTACGGGGCATCGTTTCTCTCGCGCCGAATTCTCTCGAGCTGGGAAATCGCTCATTTTTGCGTCGCCAAATATCGTACGAACGCCGTGAAACTTCCACAGGCTTTTTCAGCAGATTTGCACCTGCACTCAAAAAAGTCAAAATTTGTACACATAGACCCCATCAAACGGGAGAAATTGGCCCGGATTGCTCTCATGTGCGTTACGGGGCATCGTTTCTCTCGCTCCGAATTCCATCGAGCTTGGAAATCGCTCATTTTTGCGTCGCCAAATATCGTACGAACGCCGTGAAACTTCCACAGGCTTTTCCAGCAGATTTGCACCTGCACTCAAAAAAGTCAAAATTTTTACACATAGACCCCATCAAACGGGAGAAATTGGCCCGGATTGCTCTCATGTGCGTTACGGGGCATCGTTTCTGTCGCGCCGAATTCCATCGAGCTGGGAAATCGCTCATTTTTGCGTCGCCAAATATCGTACGAACGCCGTGAAACTTCCACAGGCTTTTCCAGCAGATTGGCACGTGCACTCAAAAAAGTCAAAATTTGTACACATAGACCCCATCAAACGGGAGAAATTGGCCGGGATTGCTCTCATGTGCGTTACGGGGCATCGTTTCTCTCGCTCCGAATTCCATCGAGCTGGGAAATCGCTCATTTTTGCGTCGCCAAATATCGTACGAACGCCGTGAAACTTCCACAGGCTTTTTCAGCAGATTTGCACCTGCACTCAAAAAAGTCAAAATTTTTACACATAGACCCCATCAAACGGGAGAAATTGGCCCGGATTGCTCTCATGTGCGTTACGGGGCATCGTTTCTCTCGCGCCGAATTCCATCGAGCTGGGAAATCGCTCATTTTTGCGTCGCCAAATATCGTACGAACGCCGTGAAACTTCCACAGGCTTTTTCAGCAGATTTGCACGTGCACTCAAAAAAGTCAAAATTTGTACACATAGACCCCATCAAACGGGAGAAATTGGCCCGGATTGCTCTCATGTGCGTTACGGGGCATCGTTTCTCTCGCGCCGAATTCTCTCGAGCTGGGAAATCGCTCATTTTTGCGTCGCCAAATATCGTACGAACGCCGTGAAACTTCCACAGGCTTTTTCAGCAGATTTGCACGTGCACTCAAAAAAGTCAAAATTTGTACACATAGACCCCATCAAACGGGAGAAATTGGCCGGGATTGCTCTCATGTGCGTTACGGGGCATCGTTTCTCTCGCTCCGAATTCCATCGAGCTGGGAAATCGCTCATTTTTGCGTCGCCAAATATCGTACGAACGCCGTGAAACTTCCACAGGCTTTTTCAGCAGATTTGCACGTGCACTCAAAAAAGTCAAAATTTTTACACATAGACCCCATCAAACGGGAGAAATTGGCCGGGATTGCTCTCATGTGCGTTACGGGGCATCGTTTCTCTCGCGCCGAATTCCATCGAGCTGGGAAATCGCTCATTTTTGCGTCGCCAAATATCGTACGAACGCCGTGAAACTTCCACAGGCTTTTCCAGCAGATTTGCACCTGCACTCAAAAAAGTCAAAATTTTTACACATAGACCCCATCAAACGGGAGAAATTGGCCCGGATTGCTCTCATGTGCGTTACGGGGCATCGTTTCTCTCGCTCCGAATTCCATCGAGCTTGGAAATCGCTCATTTTTGCGTCGCCAAATATCGTACGAACGCCGTGAAACTTCCACAGGCTTTTCCAGCAGATTTGCACCTGCACTCAAAAAAGTCAAAATTTTTACACATAGACCCCATCAAACGGGAGAAATTGGCCCGGATTGCTCTCATGTGCGTTACGGGGCATCGTTTCTCTCGCGCCGAATTCTCTCGAGCTGGGAAATCGCTCATTTTTGCGTCGCCAAATATCGTACGAACGCCGTGAAACTTCCACAGGCTTTTTCAGCAGATTTGCACCTGCACTCAAAAAAGTCAAAATTTGTACACATAGACCCCATCAAACGGGAGAAATTGGCCGGGATTGCTCTCATGTGCGTTACGGGGCATCGTTTCTCTCGCTCCGAATTCCATCGAGCTGGGAAATCGCTCATTTTTGCGTCGCCAAATATCGTACGAACGCCGTGAAACTTCCACAGGCTTTTTCAGCAGATTTGCACGTGCACTCAAAAAAGTCAAAATTTGTACACATAGACCCCATCAAACGGGAGAAATTGGCCGGGATTGCTCTCATGTGCGTTACGGGGCATCGTTTCTCTCGCGCCGAATTCCATCGAGCTGGGAAATCGCTCATTTTTGCGTCGCCAAATATCGTACGAACGCCGTGAAACTTCCACAGGCTTTTCCAGCAGATTTGCACGTGCACTCAAAAAAGTCAAAATTTTTACACATAGACCCCATCAAACGGGAGAAATTGGCCCGGATTGCTCTCATGTGCGTTACGGGGCATCGTTTCTCTCGCGCCGAATTCTCTCGAGCTGGGAAATCGCTCATTTTTGCGTCGCCAAATATCGTACGAACGCCGTGAAACTTCCACAGGCTTTTCCAGCAGATTTGCACGTGCACTCAAAAAAGTCAAAATTTTTACACATAGACCCCATCAAACGGGAGAAATTGGCCGGGATTGCTCTCATGTGCGTTACGGGGCATCGTTTCTCTCGCTCCGAATTCCATCGAGCTGGGAAATCGCTCATTTTTGCGTCGCCAAATATCGTACGAACGCCGTGAAACTTCCACAGGCTTTTTCAGCAGATTTGCACGTGCACTCAAAAAAGTCAAAATTTTTACACATAGACCCCATCAAACGGGAGAAATTGGCCGGGATTGCTCTCATGTGCGTTACGGGGCATCGTTTCTCTCGCGCCGAATTCCATCGAGCTGGGAAATCGCTCATTTTTGCGTCGCCAAATATCGTACGAACGCCGTGAAACTTCCACAGGCTTTTCCAGCAGATTGGCACGTGCACTCAAAAAAGTCAAAATTTGTACACATAGACCCCATCAAACGGGAGAAATTGGCCGGGATTGCTCTCATGTGCGTTACGGGGCATCGTTTCTCTCGCTCCGAATTCCATCGAGCTGGGAAATCGCTCATTTTTGCGTCGCCAAATATCGTACGAACGCCGTGAAACTTCCACAGGCTTTTCCAGCAGATTTGCACCTGCACTCAAAAAAGTCAAAATTTTTACACATAGACCCCATCAAACGGGAGAAATTGGCCCGGATTGCTCTCATGTGCGTTACGGGGCATCGTTTCTCTCGCGCCGAATTCTCTCGAGCTGGGAAATCGCTCATTTTTGCGTCGCCAAATATCGTACGAACGCCGTGAAACTTCCACAGGCTTTTTCAGCAGATTTGCACCTGCACTCAAAAAAGTCAAAATTTTTACACATAGACCCCATCAAACGGGAGAAATTGGCCCGGATTGCTCTCATGTGCGTTACGGGGCATCGTTTCTCTCGCGCCGAATTCCATCGAGCTGGGAAATCGCTCATTTTTGCGTCGCCAAATATCGTACGAACGCCGTGAAACTTCCACAGGCTTTTTCAGCAGATTTGCACGTGCACTCAAAAAAGTCAAAATTTGTACACATAGACCCCATCAAACGGGAGAAATTGGCCCGGATTGCTCTCATGTGCGTTACGGGGCATCGTTTCTCTCGCGCCGAATTCTCTCGAGCTGGGAAATCGCTCATTTTTGCGTCGCCAAATATCGTACGAACGCCGTGAAACTTCCACAGGCTTTTTCAGCAGATTTGCACCTGCACTCAAAAAAGTCAAAATTTTTACACATAGACCCCATCAAACGGGAGAAATTGGCCCGGATTGCTCTCATGTGCGTTACGGGGCATCGTTTCTGTCGCGCCGAATTCCATCGAGCTGGGAAATCGCTCATTTTTGCGTCGCCAAATATCGTACGAACGCCGTGAAACTTCCACAGGCTTTTCCAGCAGATTTGCACGTGCACTCAAAAAAGTCAAAATTTTTACACATAGACCCCATCAAACGGGAGAAATTGGCCCGGATTGCTCTCATGTGCGTTACGGGGCATCGTTTCTCTCGCGCCGAATTCTCTCGAGCTGGGAAATCGCTCATTTTTGCGTCGCCAAATATCGTACGAACGCCGTGAAACTTCCACAGGCTTTTTCAGCAGATTTGCACGTGCACTCAAAAAAGTCAAAATTTTTACACATAGACCCCATCAAACGGGAGAAATTGGCCGGGATTGCTCTCATGTGCGTTACGGGGCATCGTTTCTCTCGCTCCGAATTCCATCGAGCTGGGAAATCGCTCATTTTTGCGTCGCCAAATATCGTACGAACGCCGTGAAACTTCCACAGGCTTTTTCAGCAGATTTGCACGTGCACTCAAAAAAGTCAAAATTTTTACACATAGACCCCATCAAACGGGAGAAATTGGCCGGGATTGCTCTCATGTGCGTTACGGGGCATCGTTTCTCTCGCGCCGAATTCCATCGAGCTGGGAAATCGCTCATTTTTGCGTCGCCAAATATCGTACGAACGCCGTGAAACTTCCACAGGCTTTTTCAGCAGATTGGCACGTGCACTCAAAAAAGTCAAAATTTGTACACATAGACCCCATCAAACGGGAGAAATTGGCCGGGATTGCTCTCATGTGCGTTACGGGGCATCGTTTCTCTCGCTCCGAATTCCATCGAGCTGGGAAATCGCTCATTTTTGCGTCGCCAAATATCGTACGAACGCCGTGAAACTTCCACAGGCTTTTCCAGCAGATTTGCACCTGCACTCAAAAAAGTCAAAATTTTTACACATAGACCCCATCAAACGGGAGAAATTGGCCCGGATTGCTCTCATGTGCGTTACGGGGCATCGTTTCTCTCGCGCCGAATTCTCTCGAGCTGGGAAATCGCTCATTTTTGCGTCGCCAAATATCGTACGAACGCCGTGAAACTTCCACAGGCTTTTTCAGCAGATTTGCACGTGCACTCAAAAAAGTCAAAATTTTTACACATAGACCCCATCAAACGGGAGAAATTGGCCCGGATTGCTCTCATGTGCGTTACGGGGCATCGTTTCTGTCGCGCCGAATTCCATCGAGCTGGGAAATCGCTCATTTTTGCGTCGCCAAATATCGTACGAACGCCGTGAAACTTCCACAGGCTTTTTCAGCAGATTTGCACGTGCACTCAAAAAAGTCAAAATTTGTACACATAGACCCCATCAAACGGGAGAAATTGGCCCGGATTGCTCTCATGTGCGTTACGGGGCATCGTTTCTCTCGCGCCGAATTCTCTCGAGCTGGGAAATCGCTCATTTTTGCGTCGCCAAATATCGTACGAACGCCGTGAAACTTCCACAGGCTTTTTCAGCAGATTTGCACGTGCACTCAAAAAAGTCAAAATTTTTACACATAGACCCCATCAAACGGGAGAAATTGGCCCGGATTGCTCTCATGTGCGTTACGGGGCATCGTTTCTGTCGCGCCGAATTCCATCGAGCTGGGAAATCGCTCATTTTTGCGTCGCCAAATATCGTACGAACGCCGTGAAACTTCCACAGGCTTTTCCAGCAGATTTGCACGTGCACTCAAAAAAGTCAAAATTTTTACACATAGACCCCATCAAACGGGAGAAATTGGCCGGGATTGCTCTCATGTGCGTTACGGGGCATCGTTTCTCTCGCGCCGAATTCCATCGAGCTGGGAAATCGCTCATTTTTGCGTCGCCAAATATCGTACGAACGCCGTGAAACTTCCACAGGCTTTTCCAGCAGATTTGCACGTGCACTCAAAAAAGTCAAAATTTTTACACATAGACCCCATCAAACGGGAGAAATTGGCCCGGATTGCTCTCATGTGCGTTACGGGGCATCGTTTCTCTCGCGCCGAATTCTCTCGAGCTGGGAAATCGCTCATTTTTGCGTCGCCAAATATCGTACGAACGCCGTGAAACTTCCACAGGCTTT
This sequence comes from Lampetra planeri, assembly GCF_965212315.1. NCBI lineage: Eukaryota > Metazoa > Chordata > Hyperoartia > Petromyzontiformes > Petromyzontidae > Lampetra > Lampetra planeri. The sequence continues at coordinate 10,070 of NW_027614843.1, read as the reverse complement.
TTCAGCAGATTTGCACCTGCACTCCAAAAAGTCAAAATTTTTACACATAGACCCCATCAAACGGGAGAAATTGGCCCGGATTGCTCTCATGTGCGTTACGGGGCATCGTTTCTCTCGCTCCGAATTCCATCGAGCTTGGAAATCGCTCATTTTTGCGTCGCCAAATATCGTACGAACGCCGTGAAACTTCCACAGGCTTTTCCAGCAGATTTGCACCTGCACTCAAAAAAGTCAAAATTTTTACACATAGACCCCATCAAACGGGAGAAATTGGCCCGGATTGCTCTCATGTGCGTTACGGGGCATCGTTTCTGTCGCGCCGAATTCCATCGAGCTGGGAAATCGCTCATTTTTGCGTCGCCAAATATCGTACGAACGCCGTGAAACTTCCACAGGCTTTTCCAGCAGATTGGCACGTGCACTCAAAAAAGTCAAAATTTGTACACATAGACCCCATCAAACGGGAGAAATTGGCCGGGATTGCTCTCATGTGCGTTACGGGGCATCGTTTCTCTCGCTCCGAATTCCATCGAGCTGGGAAATCGCTCATTTTTGCGTCGCCAAATATCGTACGAACGCCGTGAAACTTCCACAGGCTTTTTCAGCAGATTTGCACGTGCACTCAAAAAAGTCAAAATTTGTACACATAGACCCCATCAAACGGGAGAAATTGGCCCGGATTGCTCTCATGTGCGTTACGGGGCATCGTTTCTCTCGCGCCGAATTCCATCGAGCTGGGAAATCGCTCATTTTTGCGTCGCCAAATATCGTACGAACGCCGTGAAACTTCCACAGGCTTTTCCAGCAGATTTGCACCTGCACTCAAAAAAGTCAAAATTTTTACACATAGACCCCATCAAACGGGAGAAATTGGCCCGGATTGCTCTCATGTGCGTTACGGGGCATCGTTTCTCTCGCGCCGAATTCTCTCGAGCTGGGAAATCGCTCATTTTTGCGTCGCCAAATATCGTACGAACGCCGTGAAACTTCCACAGGCTTTTTCAGCAGATTTGCACCTGCACTCAAAAAAGTCAAAATTTTTACACATAGACCCCATCAAACGGGAGAAATTGGCCCGGATTGCTCTCATGTGCGTTACGGGGCATCGTTTCTCTCGCGCCGAATTCCATCGAGCTGGGAAATCGCTCATTTTTGCGTCGCCAAATATCGTACGAACGCCGTGAAACTTCCACAGGCTTTTTCAGCAGATTTGCACGTGCACTCAAAAAAGTCAAAATTTTTACACATAGACCCCATCAAACGGGAGAAATTGGCCCGGATTGCTCTCATGTGCGTTACGGGGCATCGTTTCTCTCGCGCCGAATTCTCTCGAGCTGGGAAATCGCTCATTTTTGCGTCGCCAAATATCGTACGAACGCCGTGAAACTTCCACAGGCTTTTTCAGCAGATTTGCACGTGCACTCAAAAAAGTCAAAATTTGTACACATAGACCCCATCAAACGGGAGAAATTGGCCGGGATTGCTCTCATGTGCGTTACGGGGCATCGTTTCTCTCGCTCCGAATTCCATCGAGCTGGGAAATCGCTCATTTTTGCGTCGCCAAATATCGTACGAACGCCGTGAAACTTCCACAGGCTTTTTCAGCAGATTTGCACGTGCACTCAAAAAAGTCAAAATTTTTACACATAGACCCCATCAAACGGGAGAAATTGGCCGGGATTGCTCTCATGTGCGTTACGGGGCATCGTTTCTCTCGCGCCGAATTCCATCGAGCTGGGAAATCGCTCATTTTTGCGTCGCCAAATATCGTACGAACGCCGTGAAACTTCCACAGGCTTTTCCAGCAGATTTGCACCTGCACTCAAAAAAGTCAAAATTTTTACACATAGACCCCATCAAACGGGAGAAATTGGCCCGGATTGCTCTCATGTGCGTTACGGGGCATCGTTTCTCTCGCTCCGAATTCCATCGAGCTTGGAAATCGCTCATTTTTGCGTCGCCAAATATCGTACGAACGCCGTGAAACTTCCACAGGCTTTTCCAGCAGATTTGCACCTGCACTCAAAAAAGTCAAAATTTTTACACATAGACCCCATCAAACGGGAGAAATTGGCCCGGATTGCTCTCATGTGCGTTACGGGGCATCGTTTCTCTCGCGCCGAATTCTCTCGAGCTGGGAAATCGCTCATTTTTGCGTCGCCAAATATCGTACGAACGCCGTGAAACTTCCACAGGCTTTTTCAGCAGATTTGCACCTGCACTCAAAAAAGTCAAAATTTGTACACATAGACCCCATCAAACGGGAGAAATTGGCCGGGATTGCTCTCATGTGCGTTACGGGGCATCGTTTCTCTCGCTCCGAATTCCATCGAGCTGGGAAATCGCTCATTTTTGCGTCGCCAAATATCGTACGAACGCCGTGAAACTTCCACAGGCTTTTTCAGCAGATTTGCACGTGCACTCAAAAAAGTCAAAATTTGTACACATAGACCCCATCAAACGGGAGAAATTGGCCGGGATTGCTCTCATGTGCGTTACGGGGCATCGTTTCTCTCGTGCCGAATTCCATCGAGCTGGGAAATCGCTCATTTTTGCGTCGCCAAATATCG
>NW_027614842.1:0-20709 GCF_965212315.1 Lampetra planeri | reverse complement strand
AACCAGGAGAAAAGTTAGTTAGTTAAAAGTTCCAATAGGAAGTGTTTAATACGTATTCATGGAAATTATAATGAACATAAGTCTGTTATTCAGATATTGTTTAGGCCTGCAGAGAAGGTCTTGAAGGCCCTGATGGACCACCACTGATAAATGTGTATTAAATTTCCAAATTTTTTAACAGATTTGTGACATAAATGATGGGAGCAGCTTCTCTTCCTGTCTTCCTCTACCTCCTTGTTTCCTTCAAATCATGTCCTCCTCTACCTCCTTTTTTCCTTCTCCTTGTGTCCTCCTCCTCTCCCTCCTCCTGTCTTCCTCTGCCTCCTTGTTTCCTTCTCCTTGTGTCCTCCTCCTCTCCTTGTTTCCTCCTCCGCTCCCTCCTCCTGTCTTCCTCTACCTCCTTGTTTCCTTCTCCTTGTGTCCTCCTCCTCTCCTTGTTTCCTCCTCCGCTCCCTCCTCCTGTCTTCCTCTACCTCCTTGTTTCCTTCTCCTTGTGTCCTCCTCCTCTCCTTGTTTCCTCCTCCGCTCCCTCCTCCTGTCTTCCTCTACCTCCTTGTTTCCTTCTCCTTGTGTCCTCCTCCTCTCCTTGTTTCCTCCTCCGCTCCCTCCTCCTGTCTTCCTCTACCTCCTTGTTTCCTTCTCCTTGTGTCCTCCTCCTCTCCTTGTTTCCTCCTCCGCTCCCTCCTCCTGTCTTCCTCTACCTCCTTGTTTCCTTCTCCTTGTGTCCTCCTCCTCTCCTTGTTTCCTCCTCCGCTCCCTCCTCCTGTCTTCCTCTACCTCCTTGTTTCCTTCTCCTTGTGTCCTTGTCAGGGGTTCTCCCAGGGATTTTGGGCCCCATGAAAAAATATCATATTGGGCCCGATCACCAAAGGCCACAGGAACCTTGTACAACTGCTGTAACCACATCTCCAGGATCCAATGAACCCATTTAAAACTTAAAATGGAGGATTCATTTCATTCACCATCAATCAGATGACTGATTTGCCCCTTACTTTCTTAAATCTTAAATAAATTAAACTAATGGCTTCATCATCGATCCAACATGAACAAGCACACAAAACAGGAACATATAAAAAACAGCTCAACAAAATATTCAGTCTTGATTGTACACCAGATTTATGGTGTACAATGTCATTTTACAGGGACAAGCGGCCCCCTGGTTGTCCGGACTCACCCAGAGCCCAGCACCAAGCCTTCCTGCTAGCAAAGTCATCTATTAGGTCTGAAGATCAGCTTTCTAACCAAATGGCTTTCAATGGACCACATGGAAAAACTGCGAAGTCAGATCGTTTCTTACCAGTTTAAGATAACTGAAAGCTCTCTCAGCTCCATAAACCGTAACAGGCAATGTGCAAAACATGCGCAAAGCAATGCACACCTCTCCAGATATGCTCTGCAGTTGCACTGAGGAGACCAAGAGAGGACATGTTGGGGGGAAGTGGCAGCATGCACCGTTTTCAGGTGTCTCACTTCATTTTCAAACTCAGATGTGAGATCTTTCGAATACTTCTGGATAAGTAGGACCCCCTTCAGTAATGCTGACTGATTTTCCATATTGCTCACCTTCTTGTGGTCAACAGGTTGATTCCAACCACTCACAGACTACACCCACCTTTCCTGGATAAAAACTGGGTGACGTATTGTCTCCCTTTCCCCTCTTTCTCCTCTCTCTCCGTTTTTGGGACCCACCCTTTGCTGCAGTCTCTGGCGCCCTCTGTGTGCTACCGTCCAATCTACCTGCTGCACACCTGACTAGTGTGACTGCAAGGGCTGTACCATTCCATGCAGATACAGAGGGGGAGGGATTAATATGGATTGGCCCAAATAAAATGGAGACCTCTGATGTACATTTCATGAAGACAAAGGGACCTAACTCCTTGTGTCCTTCTCTTATCCCCCCTGTCCTCCTCCTTGTGTCCTCCTCCTGTCCTCCTCCTCTCCTTGTGTCCTCCTCCTATCCCCCTGTCCTCCTCCTCTCCTTGTGTCCTCCTCCCGCCCTCCTCTACCTCCTTGTGTCCTCCTTCTCTCCTTGTGTACTCCTCCTGTCCTCCTCCTCTCCTTGTGTCTTCCTCCTCTCCTTATGTTCTTCTCCTCTCCCTGTGTCTTCCTCCTCGTCCTTATGTCCTCCTCCTCTTCTTGTGTCCTCCTATTCTCCAATTGACCTCCTCCTGCCCTCCTCCTCTCCTTGTGTCTTCCTCCTCTCCTTGTGTCCTCCTCCTCTCCTTGTGTCCTCCTCCTCTCCTTGTTTCCTCCTCCGCTCCCTCCTCCTGTCTTCCTCTACCTCCTTGTTTCCTTCTCCTTGTGTCCTCCTCCTCTCCTTGTTTCCTCCTCCGCTCCCTCCTCCTGTCTTCCTCTACCTCCTTGTTTCCTTCTCCTTGTGTCCTCCTCCTCTCCTTGTTTCCTCCTCCGCTCCCTCCTCCTGTCTTCCTCTACCTCCTTGTTTCCTTCTCCTTGTGTCCTCCTCCTCTCCTTGTTTCCTCCTCCGCTCCCTCCTCCTGTCTTCCTCTACCTCCTTGTTTCCTTCTCCTTGTGTCCTCCTCCTCTCCTTGTTTCCTCCTCCGCTCCCTCCTCCTGTCTTCCTCTACCTCCTTGTTTCCTTCTCCTTGTGTCCTCCTCCTCTCCTTGTTTCCTCCTCCGCTCCCTCCTCCTGTCTTCCTCTACCTCCTTGTTTCCTTCTCCTTGTGTCCTCCTCCTCTCCTTGTTTCCTCCTCCGCTCCCTCCTCCTGTCTTCCTCTACCTCCTTGTTTCCTTCTCCTTGTGTCCTCCTCCTCTCCTTGTTTCCTCCTCCGCTCCCTCCTCCTGTCTTCCTCTACCTCCTTGTTTCCTTCTCCTTGTGTCCTTGTCAGGGGTTCTCCCAGGGATTTTGGGCCCCATGAAAAAATATCATATTGGGCCCGATCACCAAAGGCCACAGGAACCTTGTACAACTGCTGTAACCACATCTCCAGGATCCAATGAACCCATTTAAAACTTAAAATGGAGGATTCATTTCATTCACCATCAATCAGATGACTGATTTGCCCCTTACTTTCTTAAATCTTAAATAAATTAAACTAATGGCTTCATCATCGATCCAACATGAACAAGCACACAAAACAGGAACATATAAAAAACAGCTCAACAAAATATTCAGTCTTGATTGTACACCAGATTTATGGTGTACAATGTCATTTTACAGGGACAAGCGGCCCCCTGGTTGTCCGGACTCACCCAGAGCCCAGCACCAAGCCTTCCTGCTAGCAAAGTCATCTATTAGGTCTGAAGATCAGCTTTCTAACCAAATGGCTTTCAATGGACCACATGGAAAAACTGCGAAGTCAGATCGTTTCTTACCAGTTTAAGATAACTGAAAGCTCTCTCAGCTCCATAAACCGTAACAGGCAATGTGCAAAACATGCGCAAAGCAATGCACACCTCTCCAGATATGCTCTGCAGTTGCACTGAGGAGACCAAGAGAGGACATGTTGGGGGGAAGTGGCAGCATGCACCGTTTTCAGGTGTCTCACTTCATTTTCAAACTCAGATGTGAGATCTTTCGAATACTTCTGGATAAGTAGGACCCCCTTCAGTAATGCTGACTGATTTTCCATATTGCTCACCTTCTTGTGGTCAACAGGTTGATTCCAACCACTCACAGACTACACCCACCTTTCCTGGATAAAAACTGGGTGACGTATTGTCTCCCTTTCCCCTCTTTCTCCTCTCTCTCCGTTTTTGGGACCCACCCTTTGCTGCAGTCTCTGGCGCCCTCTGTGTGCTACCGTCCAATCTACCTGCTGCACACCTGACTAGTGTGACTGCAAGGGCTGTACCATTCCATGCAGATACAGAGGGGGAGGGATTAATATGGATTGGCCCAAATAAAATGGAGACCTCTGATGTACATTTCATGAAGACAAAGGGACCTAACTCCTTGTGTCCTTCTCTTATCCCCCCTGTCCTCCTCCTTGTGTCCTCCTCCTGTCCTCCTCCTCTCCTTGTGTCCTCCTCCTATCCCCCTGTCCTCCTCCTCTCCTTGTGTCCTCCTCCCGCCCTCCTCTACCTCCTTGTGTCCTCCTTCTCTCCTTGTGTACTCCTCCTGTCCTCCTCCTCTCCTTGTGTCTTCCTCCTCTCCTTGTGTCCTCCTCCTCTCCTTGTGCACTCCTCCTCTCCTTATGTCCTCTCCCTATCACTCCTGTCCTCCTCCTCTCTGTCATGGTTGTGTGTTTTGGTTCTGTGTCTGTATTTGTTTTCCTTTTTTGCCCTGTGTTTCTCCTCCCTCTGGCTGGCAGTGGAGGTGTGGCCAGGCTGATTGGGAGCAATCAGCGCACCTGATTCCCATCGGCGCGCTGATTGCTCCTGCTCTTAAGCCGTGCGTTGGCTGCACCCCACTGCCAGATTGTTGTGCATTTTTGCCTTACTCTCCCGCCATCGTATACCTAGCTTCGTCGTTTCTCTCCTCGTGACCGTTTCCTGTTTCCGCTTAGCACGCGCTCTTAGTTTCTCGTTACCCTCCAGTTTATGTGGAGCGATTTCCGTTTCTAGTTTTCTCCCTGCCTTTGTGGCTGCGCTTTTTGTTCTTCGCTCGATTTCCCTGCCCGCTCGCCACGGCGCAGTGGTTTTTGGTTTCGGCTGATTTTGCGTTCGTTTGATCCAAGTGTTTTGTTATCTTTACCCTGTTTGTGCAAAGAATAAATCTTTTGTTGTTTGACCTGTGTTCGCTTGTGAATTTCCTGCATTTTGGATCCACGCCAAAACCTCGGGCTACGGCCCCCTGACACTCTCCTTATGTCCTCCTCCTATCCCCCTGTCTTCCTCCTCTCCTTATGTCCTCTCCCTATCACTCCTGTCCTCCTCCTCTCCTTATGTCCTCCTCCTATCCCCCTGTCTTCTTCCTCTCCTTATGTCCTCTCCCTATCACTCCTGTCCTCCTCCTCTCCTTATGTCCTCCTCCTATCCCCCTGTCTTCTTCCTCTCCTTGTTTCCTGCTCCACCCCACTTCTCCTGTCTTCCTCTACCTACTTATGTCCTCCTCTACCTTCGTATTTCCTTCTCCTTGCGTCCTCCTCCTATCTCTCCTGAGGGGGAGTTTTGTCTCTCAGATGTTGGACGAAGTCCAGTGTTCATCCTGCAGCTGCATCAAAGACAAAACCAGTTAGTGTTGCTGTGGAATGTGGAGAACATGAAGACGAGAACATGTTTCCCTGCATATTTTTAGGAGCAGTTTGCATTTGAGCTTCAGCATCTTTGACCCGGCGTCAGTTTACAGAGGCCAGAATAGTCTGCGTAGACTGTATATAAACATGGAAAAGAATATCTAGTTACATGACAGCTGTGCAACGCTGAAGAAGTCACATGAGATTCACCCCCTGGTGGCTGGTTGGGGTATGGATCCAAATCCGTTCATCTCATGGCCAAAATATAAATTTACTTATTCTTATTATTAGTTGTAGCAGCTGTAAGATCATTTCAATTGTTACTGTGTTACTCATACTTTATACAGTCTAGGGACCTCACCGTGTGATGATGAGGGCAAATCAAACACATACATTCAAATAATGAACTGAAGTGACCAGAAACTCAGAGGAGAAAAAGAGGTTATTTTTAAAAATGAGCTGAGGATGGAAATAACTTCTCTTGAACAAAAATAGTTTTCGGTTCTGTCTGAAAACGGTTCAGTCGGACGGAGGTGAGGAAAGAAGACAATCATATTGTCGTGAAGAACTGACAAACTAACGTGAAGAACTAACCTCCTTACCGCCTTCAGGCGTCTTCTCCTTTGATACATTTTCATAAAGAGCTAATGTCCTTCAGAAAATTCTAATCCTGTTTCACGCAGTTGAGAACTGCATCCTCCTGGGGGATGGGGGTGGGGGGGTGCAGAGCACAATAAGAAGGTCAGATTGTGCACAGCGGAGGAGGAGGAAAAGGAGGATGCTCCTCAGCTGTTCCTCAGGTGTTTCATGTGCAAGGAACTGCATCCGTTCAATGACGTCTCTGCATAGATGTCATATGTATTTGGGTTAAGCTGGTTACTGTGTCCATTCTGGCTACAAGGTGTGTGTGTGTGTGTGTGTGTGTGTGTGTGGTAGGATCATATGTTTCCTGTGAAGAAGGTGGGTGAGTGCATATGCTCATGTGGGCTGAAGCTTCACAGGAGTTTTTCCCTCCAGAAACCGTCTCACGGTCTCAGAGGCTCGATGGCTCCAGAGGAAACTCCATGTGTTCATGAGGCTGCTCGCTGAGCCTGAGGTCAAAAGTCATCTGCTCTGAACAAGAACACATGAATCAGAAGCAAAGAAGCAAGGAAGAAATAAATGATGCAAATATATCTGATGTTGTGAATCCTTTATAAAGCATGTTCTTCTGAAGATCACAAACAACCACACACTTCTTGGGTTTGACACATTTGAAGGAAAAACTGGTTTAGTTCTTCATGAACAAAACGGTTATCACTGACACAAGACACGACAAGCGTGTGTGTGTGACTCACACGTCTCCAGAATCATTTGTCCAGTCTGTCGTTAAGAACCTGACGGATACTGACACTTTGAATAAACACTCGGTTCATTCAACGGTGGTGAGTGTCACCCAACGACACTTGGATCCCCTGTCAGTCTGCAGGATGGAACTGACTGATGCTGTTTGTTCTCTCCAGTGCACTGACGGGACGTCAGCACGCCCAACTTCCTCTGAGCGAAATGGTCAGCGAGCATCAGAGCAAACACGAGGAACGGGTCAATGTGAAACAGAGCACAGCAGCATGAGTCACTGATCTGATGTTAGAGGACTCACACACACACACACACACATACCCTGTCTAATTAACTAGTGCTCAACAGAGGTACTGACACAACTACAGCAGCAGGAGGTAGAAGCAGAAACAGCAGAAACACTCACATGCATCTCATGTCTATGTTTCTATGTGTCATGTTTTCTGTCATGTTTGACTGAACACACACTCACATGAACACAATAAGGTACACACTCACCCACATACTCAGTTACACACAGTTAGATGAAGACACACACACACACACACACACACTCACTCACTCAGGTACACACTCAGGTGAGCACACATAATCACACTCAGGTGAACACACACTCAGGTGAACACACACTCAGGTGAACACACACATACACACTCAGGTGAACACACACACAGGTGAACACACATACACACTCAGGTGTCTTAATTCCTCATTTCAACTGGTTCAACTGTCTTAAAGAAAAAATGCTCTGAATGTTCTGTTTTTTCACACTCAGACCATGTGTGTGTGTGTGTGTGTGTGTGTGTGTGTTTCCAGAGTAGATGATTTGTTCAGCCTCAGAGAAGACATGGATGTGTGTGTGTGTGTGTCTCAGCGACCTTGTGCGTCTTGTCAAACATAAACTCATCTGCTCACAAGGATTTTATGCTTCAGCTCTGGTTGTCATTTCACTGACACCACCTACACACACACACACACACACACACGTCTCCTGCCGAAGTTAAAGGTGCATTACACTGCATTGATCTTCAAATAGCTGATATATTTGAGGCTGCGTGTGATTTATTCCTCCGTTGGTGTAAAAGGAAGATAAATCCCTCCGAGGACTCCAGCCTGCAGCAGATCGTCATCACGTTATCTCACATGAAACGTGGGAGTGAAGCTCATTCTGCGTGAAATCAATTCTTTATGTGACGTCAGCATTGGAATCAAAGTAAAATCTTCATCTGTTTAATTCATCCAACTTGAAATAAATCATACCTGATGACCTTTGACCCAGATGATGGACACACCGACACACAGTGGTAAGGACTGGATGCGCTGATGTGTGAAAGAGAAACTCTGACCCTGACCTGACCTTTGACCTCTCTCAGCCCAAACAGCAGCTACCCCACTTTGCAAAGGCCGCTCCCCCGCGTCTCAACTATTCCTGTTGGTATGTGTTCTCTCTCTGCCAGTTGTGAGCTGTCCAGTAAAAATACACACACACTATCTGTGGCCTGCAGCAGTCGGTCGGTGTGTGTGACCGAAGCATGACGAACATTTTGTAGCAAACAGTTTGAATTCACTGACAGGAGAATCAGACTGTTCCAGAGCGTTTACTGGAAACTAACAGGAAGAAGTTCAGGAGAGATACGGTGAGTGTTGATTCAACTGCTATGAAAGACGTCGGAGCTTTCATTCCATATCCTTGATGTCAGGCCTGAGGTCCACGTACATTCAGAACACTAGCATGCACACTAGTAGAACAATTGCATCTTACCGGTACTAGTAACACTTTTTCCACTACTAATGCCACTGTTGTCTTACTAGTGTGCAACTGAGCCTTACTAGTGACCTGCTATGCTGCACTAGTAACACTACTCGGTCCAACTCGTGGGACTTTGTCACGGGTCTGTGAAGGTTCTCAGTCATCCAGGTCATGGTATCTTGCTGGGTTACATCGTAGGCAACTGGTTTTCTAATTTGCTTGTAGACGTTTCTCCACTGATCCAGAACCTGCTTGGAGGGTCATTAGCTCACAACAAAAGGGTGTGAGTATCAGGTCCAGAGCTGTCAGTCATCTGAGGGTCGTTAAGTCATTATCTTACACAAAGGGGGTGTGAGCTGAACTGGCCCATTGGACCTGGTACTAGTAGTACTAGTAGACAGTATGGCCTTCATTAATAAAGCTAGTAAGGGCCAAGATGTCTACTAGTACTACTAGTAAGTTCTTTTCTGCCTCACTAGTACCACCACTAGGTGTTGAAATGTCTACTAGTAGTACTAGTGAGTGTCAAAGTATCCAGTAGCTGCACTAGTAGGTGTTTTCAATCTTCCCAGTAGTACTAGAAAGATCAAAATGTCTGCTAGTAGTACTAGGAAGTCATTTTTACATCACTGATGTGTAATTTTTGAAACAGTTTTTGACCTCACTAGTACTACTATTAAGTACTAAAATGTCTACTAGTGACACTAGTGAGGTAATCTTGCAACTTACTAATACTAGTGAAACCCAAAGTGTCTACTAGTTCTACTAGCAATAGCCAGTATATTCACTAGAAGTACTAGATGGAGTCTTTGAATCTCACTAGTACTACTAGTGGGAGCATACTCACTAGTAGTGCTATTAATAGCCAAAATGCTCACTAGGTCAGACCAATGTAAAACACCAGTGAGGAGTGGGGGGGCGGTTGCCCTGTGGTTTCCAAACTGGCTCTTCACTTCCAAATGAATAGTGCTGACCAATCAACACTCAGGATGTTGTCATCATCCCGCCTGCTTCATTTTCAATGAGCTAGTCATACTACTGACGCCCAACATGTCCACTAGTACTACTAATAAGAACCAATACAACCACTAGTAGTACTAGCAAGGGTGTTTTGAATATTACTAGTGCTAATATTGAAGCCCCAAGTGCCAGGTCTTTTGAATCTGAATCTGAATTTGTGACTACCACGCTACTAGTTAATACCTGCATGCAACTAGTGAAACATTTCCTGAACATGTTAGACATTTGTGCATACTAGTAGGACAACTATGTCTTACTAGTGAGGTAAAACTGTGCCCTAGTTGATCTCTCACAATTTTACTAGTATCCACAAATGTCTTACATGTGAAGAAAATGTCTCACTAGTTGCACATAATCACACACTAGTTGTGTAAAATGGCACACCAGTCATGTCCAGTTGTTGTACTAGTATGAGCAGTCTGTACCTGTCAAGTGCATAGGTTTACAAGTGAGACAAAATGTATTCTACTAGTTACACTAGTCAAGAAAAAGCAATTTCACTAGTGAGAACATTTGACCTTACTAGTACTACTAATAGGTGTTTTGGCTCCTACTAGTGATACTAGTAGATATTTTGGCCTTCACTAGTAGTAACTAGAAAAGGAAAACACCTCACTGGTAGTACTAGTAGACATATTGGCATTTACTAGTAGTACTAGTAAGTCCAGAAGCTTCTTACTAGTATCAATAGTAGACATTTTGGCCCTTACTTGTAGAACAAATGAGGTCAGAGAAGGGTTACAAGTGCTACTTCTGGATCTTGTGGCACTACTAGCAGTACTAGTAAAGTCACAAAGGCGTTACTAGTAGTACACGTGTACAGTTTGGCTTTTGTACCCTAACTAGTAGTCATTACTAGAAGTTGAAACATGCAAGCACTAGTGTTACGACTCACAAATTCAGGCCAACATGTCGTACTAGTGGACTGTATGCAAATGAAGAAGGTGGGACATGACTTTTGATTGGTGAGACTTCAAACTTCTCTGGAATACTGCTAGCAGTCATGATGAGGCTTGTGTGTCTATTTTTTTCACCATTATTCTGTCATGACAATGAATGTATTGCAGGGGTGCCCAAACCAGTCCTCGAGAGCTAGCTATCCTGCAGGTTTTCGATGTCACCCTGCTCCTACACACCTGATTCAAATCAGCTGCTCATTGTCAGGTCTCTGCAGAACTTTACAGAGACTGATTCAGGTGATCGGGTGTATGGGAGCAGGGTGACATGGAAAACCTGCTGGATGGGTAGCACCCCTGATGTAATGCATGTTCCACTTTACTTCTATTTCATTCATCCTGTTTTACTTATTTCTGTGATACTAATTACAAATCGACATTGATGACATTTGTAGGAATTAAAATAAGATCATATCACTGAACTTTACTGACATTGGTTCACATCCATACATACATCCATCCATCAGCCAGCATGTGCTAACTTTTGCAGATTCAAACATCCACAGCTGAAATGTAATAATCTAAAATATGATGCCAAGACTACTTGAATCAGACAGTGGAGCATTCGGCAATATGAAACAATATTTTTATGAAACATTTGCTGTATTTTATTGTTGTAGTGTACCAGTTCAGTCTGTTCAGGGTTTTTTTGCTGTTGTAGGCTATCTGAATCTTTGTCTCACATATTAACAGCCATATTGGCCCGTAAGAAAAAATATCTACCATAAACCTTGCATTCAGACCGAACCCAGACAGCCATAAATCATATGAAAGAGTTGTAATCCCATTCATTCATTCATTAGTCAGACCCGTTGTGTAACAGTGCCGCACTAGTGCTACTAGTGTGACTGTCATTGCATAGAATGTTTTATTGTGTGACTAAATGAATCAAATGATGAATGAATAATGTAACACAATACATTTGATCATCATGCATGAATAAATATGTTTTGTATTTTATCATTCAGATACATACTGAATCTTCAAACTGTGCCAACCGCTAACATTTCATTGCTTTGGGCGGTACATTATTGCATCTTTTGATGATGTTGAATGTTTTTCTGATCAGAAGACATCCATGAAAAACAAACACATCTCTCTCTTCAGGTCGATTTCTGCACACCGATGGCACAAAGGACGCTTCGAGACAGTGGCCAAGATGGACGCTCAGGTGAGGAAAACGTGTTTTTGACTTTGACACAAACAGACATTAATTCATCTTGACAAATGTTAACAGCATGTTAGTAATTAAGGAAACTAATCACTGTTTGCTGAACTTGTGACCAGCTACTGTCATGACAACAAACTGTCCTTAGCGATCCGAGAGCTGCGGGAGCATTTCTATCTGTGAGAAGATGAAATGTGACGCGTGTAGGCGAAGTCAAATAATCATCCCTTTGTGTTTTCGGCCTTGTTCAAGATTTCAGCCTCTAGGCACCGTCTTAACAATGTGGATGAGCAAACGGCGAGAGAACACTATTAGATTTATCCCTCCTTGTTTTTTTCGCATTATTTTTGTGGAGCTGCCGGAAGCTGAGAGAAGAATGTCAGCTCTTGTTTGTGTGATCCTGAGCTACCGTTCACCTTCGTACGACGGGATGCAGCAAAGAAATACGACCTGGAAATTATCATAAGGATATTTAGTGTTGCGAGATGATTCGCTCTTCACCCGTCATGTTCAACAAGAAGCTTACACATCTTCTGTCGTTATGTTTTCATTCTCTTCATCCTCTTGCGTTTCAGTTCTAGGAATGTTGGCCGTGCAGGTTGAACGAGATGCCAAGACCGGCGCTGCTGTCGTCAGGTCCGTAGGCCCCGTGTCCACACCCGGTGCTCCGGTGGCGTCCACAGTCTTCGACGACGGCAGGAGAAGCATCCACACTGTCGGTGGGTCAGGAGATGAACCTTCGGACGAGGAGATCGGACAGATTCTCAGTGCCATCGACAGCGTCGGCAAGAAATTGTTGCTAGATGAGATCAGAGTCACAGAAACAAAGATGACGGATTCAGAGGTTGATAGAGAGTCAGAGCGAAAACTCCAGGACGTCTCATCGGAGGAAAAACGGACATCGTTTGACGGCCTGAGCGGCGGGTCGAAGGCGTTTGAGAATGGGGGAAACATGATGGTGGTTAGAGACATGGCAGGAAGAGAAGTTAACATGGAGGATCAGAATTTGGAGGACGCCCCGGTCACACTTTTGTTTCTGGGATACACCGACCCAGATCCCAGCAGCGGCACATGTCTGCGGGACAAGGACAGCGAAGACATGCTCACCGTAGAGCGAGTGTTCATCACAGACGAAGGAGAAGAACAGGTTTTAGGACCTGAAGCAGCCTCAGACTGTGCAGTGGATGAGGAGGCCCGTGATGAAGATGCGCTACAGGTCAACGACCTGCAGCTTCCGTCTTCAGCCAGCGATGGAACAAAAGACGGAGTGAAGGATGGAACCAAAGATGGAAGTCAGTATCACAGGAGGTGTGAATGCTGTCCAGTGATGTGAAAAGAGAGAGAGAGAGAGAGAGAGACTCCTTCATATCTGTCCATCTATGGACGGGCGTCTATGCAGTGCTTCCTCCCCCTGGAGGACGAGTCAGAGAACTGCAGAGAGTGAACGGTCCAATGCATTTACAGTGGTACTGTATAGCTAGTTATACAGTTGAAATGATATTATAATACATATATATCACTTAGTGATTATCTATTAATAAATATTTTAATGGTTTTTAATAATTATTTTCAGTATTGAGGAGTATTCAGTCATTTGGTTTATTTTATTGTGCATGTGACTTTTCACAGTGGAAAAATGATAAGAAATAATGTTTGTAACCAAGTTTATTATTGTTTGAACGTGATCTGAATTATTTATTAATTATGCCACTATTTGCACAGAAAACATCGAACGGTTGTGGAACTTGGTTCCTCTGCCTGGTGTGAAGAAAGAGCTAAGAGAAGGAGAAAATGTCCACTGGTTCCTGAAAGTTGAGCACTTCACATCCAGTTGCTGTCATTACGGTAATGACTCACTGGCTTCCAGCACCAGAGCAGATGGGATGACTGTAATGACAGCAACAGGGCTGTTCTCAGCTGTTGGGAACCAGTCTGCGTTTTTCTCCTTCTCCTCGCTCCCTCTTCACACCCGGTAGAGGAACAGAGTGTAATTCCGCAGTTTCAGGAACCGTTTGACATTTTCAAATAGTCAGGTAAGTACAGTACTGCAAACTATGCTAGTGCGGATGCAGCGCCGGGGATGTCGTTGGTGGCTTAAAAAAAAAACAAAAGTGACAAGAATGTGTTCTAAAGTTGATGGAGTTTCACTCTTAAAATATTTACTTTCTGTAATTTGTTTGTGAAACAGGTGAAATAAACTCCTTTATATCATTAGAACGTGTTTTATTTCTTTCGCAATGAAAAAACTGAAAATACTTTGCTGAATCTGTAATTCAAGGATTAAAATGTACTCTCAACAAAAATATAAATGCAAACTCACCACGCAGTGGTGAATAAAAATAGAATGTCATGACATTTGCTCAGATTCTTGACGTATTAGTTTATGAAATGATTTGTTTTGCTCAAACCCAGTAGTCCAGTGTCACTTGGCCACTCCGATTGACTACAATCTCAGATTGAGTAGTTCAACTCACGAGAGTCATGGAGCATGGCCGAGTGGTGGTCAATATGCGTGACCAGTACACAGACACTCGTTATGGTCTCGTCAATAAAAGGACACACCAAAATGTTCTAATTCATTAATGGCAACCTATAACACGCGTTATTGAAGTTTGTGAACTTGGACCACCGCCCCCTATCGTGTTCTTCCCGCGATTACTCCAGGACTTTTGTTTTGAAATTGAGGCTCACAAATTAAAGCCACTTTATTGATAAAGTTGTACTGTTATTTTTTCACCTAACAATAACTAGGTTTTTTCTCTGTGCGTTTCTATTTTTGTTGAGAGTATTTCATATGAATCACTGATTATTGATCGGAGCCCTGTCTTTGCTGTTGAGTGGAGGATTTGCTCACATGACTCGGAGGCGAATGGGGGCTGAGTCCATCATCACCTGGATGTCTCTTGAAGGTGTTTGCAGCTGAGCGGTGCGCAACAAGCAGGTCAGTATAATATTTCATAATATTTTCATATTTATAACATACACAACTTCTAGATTGATTTCATATATTTAGTGTGTTTGTTTGAGGCACTCTGTACAAGCAGCTTCATCGGCCATTGATTATTTGATTAGGGATCAGAAGAAAACGTGTGTCCAAATGCTGGAGGACATAGACGAGACAGCTGCTCGGATCACTCAGCAGAAGTGTGTATGTGTGTGTGAGAGTTCATTGAAACGAAGCAAGAGAGAAGGAGAAAGAAGAAACAGGTTAAGCTCATTAAGTGGTTTTCACTTGTCCTGTTGCTGGAGAATAATATTCCATTGATAATCTCCTGCAGAGTGGTGCCATTAAGCCGTGTAAATATAGACTCATGGATTATATCAGACTGCAGCGCAGACACACACACGTTCTCAAGAATAATAATGTTGTGCGACTAGAAGTTTGCAGAAAAAAACAATACAAACTGTGTTCTTTGGAGAATTGTTTGATTTGACAGATGGACACTCGGGAAGCACAGACCTCAAACAACACTATTCAATCACATCTGGAGAAAAATTAATATACTTCAAACATATTTGATGGTATATAGACCATATACTGTTCAACATCAACTTCAACATTACGCTTTTAAAGATCTAAAATCTTTTTTTGAGTACTTTTACCACACTTATAATTGTACTTTGTATAAATACATTTTTAGGAGACATACTTAGTTTGAAATGTATGAGTAATTACTGACATGTACGAATTTGAACTTTTCTGTAAAAAGGAACCCCGACTATAAAGATTTGTCTGCCCTAATAAGCCACAATTGTTCTCTCGGAATAAAATATGCTGTTAGAAACACAAAATATTGCCTTTGTTTAAAAATCTCTAATATTTAGTACATATTCTGACCTCTGTAGTACTTTCCATGGGGGCGATGATGTGAAGTGGTTGCACTTGGTAGAATAACTATCGACGCTAGCATTTGTTTACATGCAAACTGTTAAAGAAATACTAATTACACTGACATATTGTGCTGCTTTTGGGTGCAATTTCCAGTCAAAAGGCAACATGGGGAGAAATGTGTGTTTATACCACTTTCCCACTGACAAGAACAGAAACGAGTGGGAAGATGCCTGTGGACGGGCACAGCTTCCCAAAGACTGTGTTCTCCAGTTTCCTCCTGATGCATTTGAGGCTTTTAGTCGACCACAACTGTTGAAAGAGCTCACCGGAGTGGCTGGGTATAAACGAAGACTGAAACCAAGCGCTTTGCTGACAGTTTTCCCTCATAAGGAGCCTAAATGCCCTCGGGAAGCGAGTGAAATGCATTAAAAAGCACCAAAGACAAGAGATGCTGGACGCTCTCCTGAGCAAACAACCCACTCCTGGATGCTAATAATCTCCGAAATGACTGATATTGGAATAGGTTTTATCACACACTAGCTTACCTTGAACAGCTGCTGACAAAAATTGGAGCTCTGAACGACAAACACTCTCCGTCTCAGTTGGCATGGAGACACAGTTGCTGCACATACACCACCATTTTTGTCCCACTCTCTCCTCATCTCATCTTTCTTGATCTTCATTTTGATTCTCGTTTTGAGAAAAGTGTTTCCAGTGTTGTCCTCCTCATTAATGTTTTGCTCGGGTTTAAATTGAAAAGGCTGAACAGATGACATGTTATTGTCCCTGAACTGTCACAGCCTCGTATCTACTACAAGTCTTGATAGCCAGGGTTCCTTTTAAAATTCCAATTAAAGCACGTTTTAAAAATAGACATTTTAATAACCTTAAGTTCCAGTGTGTTGTAAATTCTGTTTGAGAAATGTGGATGTGAGAAGTCTTTCCATGTACTTTTTCCTCTCTTGTCAAACAAGAATATTAGTCCATTCACCATATCCAACCATATACTTATGTGTATTAAGTCTACTTTAGTTCCACTTGAGCACATTAAATCACACTAAATCCACTTAATTACAACTTAAGTCAACTTTGTGCAAAATTTGGTGTTCCATAATAGCCGATGTCACCTGATGGTGAAGCTCTGCCTGGTGTTTACACTACTGTAAATACAGCACACACCAGCTCAGGTTTTGTGTGAGGGCCATCTTCCATTAAAACAATAGGTCATGTTCTTGTCACATCACATTTCTCCAAGCAGAAAGGAAAATAAAAGGGGATCTGGTCACCATGGAAACCCGAGGTTCATCAGTGCAACAGAACACACTGAGTCAGTGACCTCTGCTGACACCCCTGCCCCCTCCAGGTACTACAGCGTGATGGACGATAAGGGTGCAGACTTTGTCTTCGTGCCACCTCCACCAGCAGGGTGCGATACAGGTAATAGGTGTGTCACCCGAACAAATGGGGCAGATGACGCCACAGCCACAGCGTCTGAGGATAATCCCACCAGCTTACAGGGGCATCACAGTGAGACACAGCCAACGGATGCACAGACCGAGGAGGATGAAAAGGACACTGTGTCTCTGTCCAGCAGTGAGGACACTGTCCCACCAACTGATCTAGCTCAAACAACCTTGGAGAACACAGGACGATTCATGGATCCAGGAGGAGAAGTGAGTGGGCGATTGAGGGAGGATACTGAGGACGCTGTCATCTTAAGTGAGAGAGAAGAGAAGTGTGAAGCTGATGAAGACAGAGAACAGACACTCTCAAACTTTCAGGAAGAGTCTGAGAAAAAAGACAATCAAACAGGAAGAAGAGAGTTAGTTAAATATCGGAAAACATCTGAAGACACAACTGTGACAAGAAATGTCCTCGGTGCTGTGGAGCTTGTCACTCAGGCGGACACAGACACCAATCAGAGTCAAGCAGAGAACGTCGATGACATCACACCTCAGAACCGGAAGTACACAAGGTTTGTGTGTGCACAGAAAGACGAGCTGCAAGAACAGTCTGACGATCCAGCACTTCGATCTCCATCTGATGAGCGTCAGGAGACGCTGGAAGGGCAAAGATCAGTAAATGAAACTTTGACAAGTGACATCCAACAAGGACAGGAGCAGCTGCAGACGCTGCAGCTGCTGCAACAGGACCAGGACAGACACGTGTCCTGGACGGACACCAGCTCGCCAGCGTCTCAGCGAGATGAGAGTTTGGACATGGAAGAACCGGCAGGAAGAGAAGAATATTCAGCCGTAGAGTCATTCAATACTGTGAAAGACAAGGAGTCAAAGACAAATCTGATGGAGATGAAAGAGGACAAATGTGAGGACACCAAAGGTCAGCCAGCATTCCAGTCACATGACTCGGAGGAACATCAGGACAGTTTGGTGTCAGGTTTGTCTCCAGTCAACACCTACAAAACATCTTCCACCACTGCGTCTAGAATTCATCACTTCTCCGCTGCTGAGACAGTCATGGAGAAGCAGGTCCATGAGGCAGTGGGGAAGAACCTCCAGAGAGCATCAGGAGTCAACGTCACAGAGAATCCAGATGTTCTGGAGTTTCCCTTCAGTACTGACATCGTGTTTGAGCCTCCTCCCACCAAGTTCTCTGTGCAGTTCTCTGAGCAGAAGATGCACAGGGAGATCAGTCAGGAGACCCAGAGGGAGCTGGTGCTGGTCAACCAGGAGAAGATCCTGGGGTTGTACCGCAGAGGGGAGGCCCCCCAGTTAAAGGAGACCAAGCTGCTATTTGAGACCTTCCAGCAGGACCACACGGAAGGTCCAGCAAGGAACAGGAGAACCAACTCCAGTCTGATGAAATGTAACGTCTACCCGTCTGTGCTGGAGCGCACAAGGAGCTTTGAGATGTTCTCACTCAAGGCTCACCCAGTCTCCAGAGCTCATTCATTCAAGCTGCAGAAGCCTGCTGCCTCCGAGCACGAGAAGAGTCCGGATGGTCTGAGGTCCAGAAGCCCGACTGGGCCTTTGTGGGATAAAACCCGCTTATCTCCATACTCCAAACAGGATAAAACACCTGAAGCCATACAGAAGCATGGACTCCATCGCCACTGACGTCC
This sequence comes from Lampetra planeri, assembly GCF_965212315.1. Classification (NCBI taxonomy): domain Eukaryota; kingdom Metazoa; phylum Chordata; class Hyperoartia; order Petromyzontiformes; family Petromyzontidae; genus Lampetra; species Lampetra planeri. Next base: position 2,428 of record NW_027614842.1, on the reverse strand, counting down.
GCCCGTCCTCTGAGGATGATCGCAGGAATGCAGGAAGGACATGCAGGAGGACGGGGGTCTCCCCTCCTCAAACACCAACCCCTTCTTCAAGCTACGTCCGGCACTGGCACTGCAGCCCGATGTGGAGAAGGACATCAGAGAGACGAGAGAACGAGAGAAAGAGCTGCGCCGACAGAGATGGACTTTGTACGGTGAGAAGCAACAGAGGACGGAGGAGGAGGAGGAGACAACGCCACTGACGTCTTCACTCCAAGCAGGTGAGACTGGAACCTGGTGTGAAGAAGGAGCTAGGAGAGGGAGAAAACGTTGACTGTACACTGAGAAAAGACATTTTGCTGTCATTACGGTAATCCCATTCGCTCTGTTGCCGGACGCTGGAGAGTCATTACCGTAATGACAGGAACCTGATGAGGATCAGGTGCGCTGATTGCTCCCCAATCAGCCTGGCCAAACAGAGAGAAAAGAGGGAGGAGGGGACCGAACACAAAAAACAAGATACAGACTGACAACCCTGATTATGCGTAGGCAAACCCTTACGGTTCAGTTTCTCGTTGGTTGGAATTGATTAATTTTGGTCAGAAAGCATATAAAACAACACTTTAGTCAGGTTTATATGACAAGATGGCCAGGATGGTGGCCACCTTAAAATTTGTGGTCCTCTGGGAAATTTTTGTTGGTGTTGTTTAGTTTTTTTTAGCTATCAATCAACTTCTGTGCTGGAATTCTGCTTCTGCCGGTATATGGCACAAAGCTGCCACAATAAAGAGACTCATTCATCTCCTTCAGGTGTGGAGCAGTGGTCCAGAGGCAAACTGGGGCAGGTCTGGCCCCCGAGCACCCATAACCCGCTGACCAAACTTGAGGTGATTAATTTGTCTGTAACATCATGTTCTATCGTCACACATTTCAATCCCACAGAAAAGAACTGGTTCCTTCAGAAGAAACTGACAGGAGAATCAAGATTCTTTTCCATGCTACAGTTTCAGCACCACTCGACTCAACTTTTTTTGTTTTCCATCAGGGATAGAATGTGGTACCTGCTGTTTTTGGTTCCTGCTCTGTCAGGGTTCTATCGAGCTGAGCTGATACTACGACCCAGTTTATGTTTCTGCATCAAACTGATGGTGTACCAGGGATGCAACTTTATACACTGATACACTTTTCCCACGGTTCAGTATGCATCAATTTTTTTAGTCCACGGTAACAGTACGGTTTGGATATCTTATAAAACTACTCATATTCATGTATTACATGTAAAATAATTGCAGTTAATTCATTTCTTTAGCCAATAACCATTGTATAAGCGGGTTAATCAACGGATAGGTGTGTTAGACGCACACAAACCCGTTGATCAAACCTTACTGTACATGTTGCATCCCTAGTAGCTACGGTGTAGGGTCCATGTGGTGTGTGGTTGCAGTATATCTTGAGGTCATCTCTCCACGAATTTAACACAGATGATAACAGCTGCATCACATGACTTTCCCAGCTTCGGTGTTTGCTGAGAAAACAGAACCGACAAATAGGAGATTTTTGACCGTAAAAGTAGAAAACGTAATGCCGATGTTTTTGTAGTTGTTGTGGTAACAAGGTTAGTATGTTTGATGTCTGGTGAAAATGTTGACAAAGAGCTGGATGCAGAGACCCCCTATCTGAGACAAAAATCCATCTACTCTATGTGCTATATCGTTCATGTGTTTGTGTCACGCTTAAAAGGCCACAGCAGTTTCCTGCAGTCATTGCTGTGACGATTCCACTCACATCCAGGAGAAGTTGTGATGGAAATTGATGGTCTGGAACCATAAGCAAGTTGAGTTGAGCTGGATCTGTTAAATGGAAAAACATCATGTAAAAGACACAGAACACAAAAGATTTGTTGACAAATCTGTTAAGTGTGTTCAGGTTGCTGAGGTTTTGATCTCTCGCTCTGCAGATGAAGGTCATCTTCCACACTAAATTCTTCTTTTCTCGCCGTCTTATCTCACAGCAGGAGCCAAAAGTTCATCGAGCAAAAGGTCAGAAGGTTCACAGGCAATGCCGGGAGTCTGGACAGAACAACCAGAACAATGTCTGACGTGAATCCTGAAGGATCAACAATGTTTTAGATGATTCTTCACTCGACTCTAGTTTAGAAGATAAACAACCCTCAGTCAAACATGTTTTAGAATGTTTAATGTGATATTTTATTTAAACAAGTAGAACATTACTTAAATTATTTTAAGCAGATTTGATGATTTTAAATAAATTATTTTTAAAATTATCTCCAGAAATTAACACTTCATTTGGTGATTGTGTCTGTGGTTAGTGTGTGGACTGTGGTTAGACCAGCTATGATGTATGGTTAGAGACACTAGCGATAGGCAGAAGACAGGAGGCAGAGCTGGAGGTGGCAGAGTTAAAGATGCTGAGATTCTCTTTAGGAGTGACC
>NW_027614841.1:0-20723 GCF_965212315.1 Lampetra planeri | reverse complement strand
AGGCGAGGAGAGCAACGCCCTCTGATGGCGAGCCCAGAGTGCCCGCAGCATCTCATCCTCCTCTTCCCTGCGCTGATCGAGCCAGTGGTGGGAATTCCACATTCCCACGGCGGGTGCCAGTCCATCCATGTTACGGCCACCACTGTTTGACGTCGCACAGAGTGGCTGCGTACTAGTTTGTTTTATCGACCAAGCCGGAATGGTTGATGATGATGATGACGATGTGTGTGTGCGTGTGTGTGGAGTGTCGCGGTTAGCGCTACGCTGCGCTAAGAATCCGGCGACCCGAGTTTGATTCCCGCTCACGGCCAACTCCGGTGGTGACGAATATCTGAACCGGTCCTGGGCCTCTCCTAGGTTGACTCAGCCCCAAATGAGTTACCGAGTGCTATGTGTAAATATCGCCACTTAGCGATCACCTTCATAGGTGATCGCTAACAGTACTTGCCCCCGACAGTATGTTAAGGTTATACGGGAGATCTTTATCTATATATATAGCACGCACACCAGCCGTCCTAACATCGGCCTCTGTGGAGGAGGAGGCTCGTAAAGGACGCTACTTGGCAGTGCCAGGCTAGGTGCACATTTAGGCTACTGGGCGGAGGAGCGACGCTCACAACAACGAGCGGAGGCGCCGGGCGGATAAAAAGCAGCGAGTTGGCACAGTGCGGGGAGCACAGATGGTGCATCGGCCAGTCATCTCAGTCAGTCAGCAACCCATGGCACCTACTGGGTCTGCCCCGTGACCTCCTTCCAGCAGCCAGAGCCTTACACGACACTCACGTGGCCTCTAGGTGCACCTAGCCTGGCACAAGTGCCTTGGGGACGTCACCGCTACTCCGTGGCTGATGGGTGATGCTGCTGTTTCCGAGCATATGAATTCCTGCAGTCACGAAAGTTTTAAGCCCACGATATCTTCTTGAATAAATATATTTACATAGCAAAGGATAGGCGCAGTGTATATAGAAAGATGCAGATGTATGTAGATCGGTTTTGTTTGTTCACAAGGTGAGAGAGAAATGAACACCGGAGATTAACTTTTAGAGATTTTTTTTGTATTGCAAAAATTAGCGAATAAACATCTTCAAGCGGTGTGTTTTTCTCACAATATCTTTTTCAAAAGCGACCTGGCTATCAAATGATAACTCGACGAAGTGGCTTATCACGTGGGAATGTACAAGCGGCCAAATAACTCTAAGACGCGTGGTGATGTTGATTCTAATGTGGAGGGGAAGACCCGGAGAAAAATCCATCTGACCACGGCGAGAGAGACACGCAAACTCAAAATATACAGCAGGCGTCGTCAGTCTGGATCAAACCCACGACCTCCTGTGTACCGGGCGAGGTAGTTAACATCCCATAGCCACCGTGGCGCCCCAGTGTTTTGGGTTAAATCGCGTAAATATAAATGTGTCGTTAAACCCGCCACCACCCGACACAGCCAACTAGTAAGGTTTGTCAAGTAAACAGAACGTGCCAATTCGTCACTAGTACAGCACTAGTGTGTAGTGTAGTGTGTAGTGTAGTGTGTAGTGTAGTGTGTAGTGTAGTGTATAGTGTAGTGTGTAGTGTAGTGTGTAGTGTAGTGTGTAGTGTAGTGTGTAGTGTAGTGTGTAGTGTAGTGTATAGTGTAGTGTGTAGTGTAGTGTATAGTGTAGTGTGTAGTGTAGTGTGTAGTGTAGTGTGTAGTGTAGTGTGTAGTGTAGTGTGTAGTGTAGTGTGTAGTGTAGTGTGTAGTGTAGTATACTAGTACAGCACGCCGGTGTGTTGGAGAGTAAATCCACAGCATTTACAATTCGAATACGACGTTTCGCCAGTAAATTTCGATTTAAAGCTTCCGTGACTGCAGGGATTCATTTTCTTGGTTCTTTCGGTAAAGTCACGTAGAAGGTAAATAATAACATAATAAAAATAAACATAATAAAACAGCTCTGTTCTTCACCTGAGGACGACTGTTTGCGTTGTGACGGAAACATCGTGAGAATTTTATTATGTTTTATTTTTATTATTTTATTATTTCCCTTCTCCGGGACTTTACCGAAAGAACCAAGAAGATGTTTCGGCCAGTAATAACGAGCGACAGCTTGAATAACCACGGCGCACGCGGCTGCCCGTCATCCCATCACTGCGGGAGTCAGTAGCGAGGGGTTGGTGGACCACCGCACTCACAGACGTTGTCGTGAAACCCGCGACCCGTGGGAATCAGAGGAGGAGGTGCCATACCCTGGCTGGCCACGAGAGGGCACGACAGCACTTTGGAAATAAGTCAACAGGGATTATCCGTTGAAGTAGACTCGTCCCCGCCATAGGAATGCGGGATTTCCACGTATGCAGGGCTGTAAACTAGAAATTGAGCACCAAATGCTCAATGTTGAACTGAGCCGGAAATAACTTTGACCGCAACAACCAAAAGGACGATAACACAAGATTACAATTCGTGTTGTTCTTCTGGAGGATTGTAACAACAAAGGTTACTCCACGTGTCTGCCTCTCCAAAAACAAATCGAAGTGTTGTTTTGTTTTACTCATCCCATCAGGGCCGCGGGTCTATCTGGTGGGGAGGGGCGGGTGGATGGGTGGATGGGTGGTTACGGTATAACGTCAGCGGAGCTTTGATCTAACCCGGGCAGCCACAACAACAACCACCACTCCGGGCCGTGTTCTTGGTTCTTTCGCTAAAGTCACGGAGAAGGGAAATAATAAAGTAATAAAAAATAAAACAATAAAATTCTCACGACGTTTCGATTGCAACAGAAGCAATAATCATCCGGTGTGAAACCCACGGCAAGAAAATATGAAAAAAGTGGTTATAACACCTGATGATGATTTCTTGTGTTGCAATCGAAACGTGAGAATTTCATTGTTTTATTTGTATTGTTTTATTATTTCCTTTCTACGTGACTTTACCGAAAGAACCAAGAATATGAATCCCTGTAGTCACGAAAGCTTTAAATCGAAACTCCGGGCCGCTTTCGACATTGTGCATTAGAAAAAAGAAGCGATAAAATAATGTTGTATTTGACCAGGTAAGGCACACTGGGCTTCATAGCTCTTATTCAGAGCGACGTGGCTATCACAAACGGATAGCTACAAAACAATTCGCTCGTCGTGCAGGAAATTTATATCAACGGCCAAATACTCTAAACGCGTGGTGATGTCGTTTCTAAATGTGGAGCGAAAAGCCGGAGCACCCGGAGAAAAATCCACGCGACCACGGGAGCGAGCGAGCGAGAGAGAGACACCGCAAACTCCAAATATACAGCGGGCAGCAGCAGCAGGCGTCAGGGTCGGTCTCGAACTCACGACCGCACGTGTAGGGGGCGGTGGGGGTAGCTGGGGTGGGTGGGGTGGGTGGGGTAGCTGGGGGGGGGTAGTAGCTGGGGGGGGTAGCTGGGGGGGGGGTGGTAGCTGGGTGGGGTAGCTGGAGGGGGGGGGTAGCTGGGTGGGGGGTAGCTGGGGGTGGGTGGGGGTGGGTGGGGTAGCTGTGGGGGGTGGGGTAGCTGGGGGTGGGTGGGGGTGGGGTGGGGGTAGCTGGGGGGGGTAGCTGGGGGTGGGTAGGGTGGGGTGGGTGGGGGCGGTAGGGTAGCGGGGGGGGGGGGTAGCTGGGGGTGGGTGGGGGTAGCTGGGGGGGTGGGGTAGCTGGGGGTGGGTGGGGGTGGGTGGGGTAGCTGGGGGTGGGTGGGGGTGGGTGGGGTAGCTGGGGGGGTGGGGTAGCTGGGGGTGGGTGGGGGTGGGTGGGTAGCTGGGGGGGTGGGGTAGCTGGGGGTGGGTGGGGGGTGGGTAGGGTAGCTGGGGGGGGGGGGTAGCTGGGGGGTGGGTGGGGGTGGGTGGGGTAGCTGGGGGGGTGGGGTAGCTGGGGGTGGGTGGGGGTAGCTTGGGGTGGCGCGGAGTCTACCAGCAGCTCAGACATTGTTCAGATTCTTCTCGTGGCTAAGTCCAACTTCGTGACGTGGGTGAAGTGAGGGGGGGTGAGGGGGGGGGCTGAGGGAGTGTGGGGGGTAGAAGGCGGCTGTGATAACAAATTCCAACTAAGGTTGGAAACGTCTAAGCGCTCAGTAGCTCTGCGCCTCTCTGTGCGGCCGGCTCCCCGCCGCTCGCGTGCGGCTCCTTCCTTGCCTGCCGTGGTCGTCGTGAGTTCCACTCGCTCACTCCTCGACACTGGGTCGTCTCACCCACCACCACCACACTGTGTTCAACAACCACCACCACGCTGTGTTCCACAACCACCACCACCACCACACTGTGTTAAACAACCACCACCACGCTGTGTTCAACCACCACCACCACCACACTGTGTTAAACAACCACCACCACGCTGTGTTCAACCACCACCACGCTGTGTTCAACAACTACTCACCCACCACCCACTCAACCACTCACCACACTGCCAAGGTCACACCAACGCACTCACTCACCCACGCACTCTTTCACTCATTCACTCACTCTCTCGCCCACTCACCCACCACACACCCACCCCCTCACCACATTGCCAAGGTCACACCAACACACTCACTCACCCACGCACTCTTTCACTCATTCACTCACTCTCTCGCCCACTCACCCACCACACACTCACCCACTCAAGGTCACACCAACACACTCACTCACCCACTCATACCCACTCATACAAAACAGAAATCCCCGTAGCGCGCTAACCGCTACACGACTGCTCCCCACGTAGTGGGAGTCACACAGAAGGCCACATCGCCCTCCCCACCGCTGCCGTGAAAACTCGGCAGGACCCTCCTGAAAAACGAATCTTGAGACTCAGCGACAATTCCCTGGCTAAAGACGCGTAGTAGTAATACTAATACTACCACTGCTACTACGAGTCGTAGCAATACACGAAAGGAATTACACGTTACATCCCTAAACCTATCCCGAGCATCGGTGTTGGTCTTCACTGCGTGTGCCCGACAGGAAGAGGGGGGAGGGGGGTTAAAATGATGAGGATGATGAGGATGATGATGGGGCGCAGGAGGAGGAGGCCGCGGTTTCTCCGGGCACTCCGCTTTTCTCCCATATAAATGTCAACCACTCGTGGGTGGAATTGGCCATGCATCGCCAGTGTAGGCCCGCAGAGCTTGGGCAATTGTTGGCGCCGGTTCTGCATGTCTATCCCGCTCGTTTGAGTGGTTTCCTGCGCCTCTGAATCATTTTCGCTTTCCCTCTCTCTCTCTGAGAGTGAACCAAGCCTGTGGGCGTTACACATCCGAGAGCATTGCCATCATGAGGGGCAGGAGGAGGGCGTCACGGGGAGTAGTTACGTGGTGACGTCCGCGCGCTGTTACGCATCACGTGATCACGTCCCTCCGCTCTCACCATGAGCGCACTTGGCTCAAGCGATCACTCTCAGCTCCACCACGACTCCTCCCACACTCCATCATGACTCCTCCCACACTCCATCATGACTCCTCCCCTAATCCAGTATGACTCCTCCCCACTCTACCATGGCTCCACCCCCACTCCACCATGACTCCTCCCCCACTCCACCAAGATGTTTTTGCTGCTATACATTTCCAAATGATGAGGGCCACTTTGTTGAGCTATCATTTGTGGCCAGGTCGCTTTTGAACACTAAGTTAATGCCTCAGTGGGCATTAACACATGTCTACGTGTTTGGGTGATTTGTTTACCTTTGTTGTACGTTGTACTACCATCGTGTGTTGTACTGTTTGTTTTTGTGACGTTCTTACCTGCCCCACTTATTATCCTCCAGGATAATACATATTCAGAGTTTGACTCCTCCCCCACTACACCACGACTCCACCTCCTCCTCCACTAAAAAAACGCATTCACTGCTTTCTACCACAACTCTTAAAAGTGCTGTTTGTTGCGGGCCGTCTGGGGGGCCATCCGTGCCTATGGATCTGCGCTCTCAAACCTCGATGGGAGCAACAGCAGCGCACGACCCCCAACTTCACCGTAACCCCGCCCCCACCCAGCCCACCACTCCTCCCTCGCCCCCCCCACCCCAAGCTCCCACCACCACCATCATCATCCCTCCCTCCCTCCATCCGACCTCCATCACCACCGCTCCCTCCCACCCACCTCTACCCCGCCCCCTCAAAAACTCCTGCACCGCCCCCTACCCCCTCCGACCCCCACCCCTCCTCCTCGCTCGCGTTCATTTCATTCCTCCGTTCCACCGACTCATTCCTGGAATTCCTTCTCCGCGCTCGTCCGCCCAAGCGCGCGCGCGTGTCGCGGTGACAGAGGTTGGAGACGGCGCGCGCCACAACCACCACCACCACAACCACCACCACAACCACCACCATCGTCACCGCCGTTGTCAGCAGCCGTCGTGGTGGCCGTGAAACGCACTCTTTGACTTGTTTTGTTTCTCAACCCGCACCCCTCCGTGGGCTTTGCCGACTGCCCGTCTCGAGCCGCCCCGACTCGACACCCCGCGCCGCCAGGTGAGTTGAGGCGCGCGATGATGATGAGCGGAGCGCTTCGGGTGACGAACGGATGATGCGTGTGGCGGGGAAGCGAGCGAGGGTTAAAGCGCCTCTCTCTCTCACTCACTCCCCCTTCTCTCTCCTCTCTCGACTCTACAACTCGGGCAGGGGGGGCAGGGGGAGGAGGAGGCGAAGCCGCGGCGGCGCAGGCCTGAAAGTCGTAGGAATCGTTCGCATTTTTCGGATTGTTCACGAGCAGGGGGTGGGGGGGGATCTTCCTCGACTCCGTTCGCGACTTCCACTTGTGTCGCGCGCGAGAGAGAGAGACGGAGAGAGGCCGACAGAGACCGACAGAGAGAGGAGTCCGTGGGACTCGCGTGGCGGGTTACGCACGGAGACGCGCAGACAAGGGAGACGCGCTGGGAGACGAGAGTGAGACGCACAAAGAGCAACTGGAACTGTTGGCGCAAGTGTTGACACACGCGGAGACACGGACACGCGCAAGGTGGAGAGACACGCGTGGAGAGACACGGAGACACGCAAGGTGGACAGACACGGGGAGCGACACGGAGACACGCAAGGTGGAGAGACACACGTAGAGAGACACGGAGACACGCAAGGTGGACAGACACGGGGAGCGACACGGAGACACGCAAGGTGGAGAGACACACGTAGAGAGACACGGAGACACGCAAGTGTTGACACACGCGGAGGGACACGCACACACGTGGAGAGACGGAGACACACGCAAGGTGGAGAGACACACGGGGAGAGACACGGAGACACACGCAAGGTGGACAGACACACGGGGAGAGACATGGACACACGCAAGGTGGAGAGACACGTGGAGAGACACGGACACACGCGGAGAGACACAGACACACGGGGAGAGACATGGACACACGCAAGGTGGACAGACACACGTGGAGAGACACGGACACATGGGGACAGGCACACGTGGAGAGACACGGAGACACGCAAGGTGGACAGACACACGTGGAGAGACACGGACACACGCGGAGAGACACGGAGACACGCGGAGAGACACGGAGACACGCAAGGTGGACAGACACACATTGATCTCGATGGACGCTTGAGACGTAGACGCGTCGAGAGAGACGGGCGGAGAGACACAGACTCGGGAGACAGACGCTGTGTTATAAGAGGCGAGTTCTGTTTATGCGTCCGCTCGACACACGCGTGCACTTTTATACAAACAAAGCGACGCAGATGTCGGCACACACACACAGACTCGAGATAAGACAGACGTACAGACGTCTGTCTGAGTGTAAGTCGCAGAGACAAGCGCACGTAGAGGCAGACGCGTAAACTTAAACATACTGGGAGGTGGGGAAAACCATACAAATCCAGTGGAGGTAGCGAGCATCACACGTAGACAACAACGATTCGTCCATGTAGCATTTACAGGCTGTTAGCTAGCACCTATCACTGGGAACTTGAGACACGCACGGAGACACGGAACGACAGAGCCTGATGGGACTGATTGTGGATTGGCGAACGCTGGACACGCAGACGAACTGGCAGCTACATCACACAGAGGCACGGGCGAAGACACCAAGACACGCACAAAAAAACACGCACAGAGACATACACGGGCACAGACAGAGACATACACGCGCACAGACAGAGACATACACGCGCACAGACAGAGACATACACGCGCACAGACAGAGACATACACGCGCACAGACAGAGACATACACGCGCACAGACAGAGACATACACGCGCACAGACAGAGACATACACGCACAGAACAGAGACATACACGCGCACAGACAGAGTAAGCACGTGGTGATTGTACTCGTTTACCCACGCAAGCCTCGCTGAGTCTCACCACTCTTCGGCAGGAGGGTCCTGCCAGGTTTTATCAGTGTGGGGGTGATGATTGGTGCGGACTGAGTTATTGGCTGGTTATCAATTGGTTATCAATTGGTTAGCAATTGCGGACCGCGACGCTGGTAACTTCTCTCGCCAATTATGCCACGGGATCTTTAACGTCGACTGGGATGTTTGTTGTTGTTGTGGTACGCGTCGCGCTTTATCTGAATATACAAAAGCCTACAGTATTAATCGGGGCGGCCCGCTGGAGTCGAATCGTGAACGTCTTCACGGCAAGCAGCACAGAGAGACTGCTTCCTATACATAGACAACGAATACAGACAGGCACACAGACACACAGAGACACACAGAGACACACACACACAGTCACACAGTCACACAGTCACACAGGCACACAGAGACACACACAGGCACACAGGCACACAGAGACACACACAGTCACACAGTCACACACAGTCACACACACACACAGTCACACACACACACAGTCACATACACACAGTCACATACACACAGTCACACAGTCACACACACAGTCACACACACACACAGTCACACACACACAGTCACACAGTCACACACAGTCACACACACACACAGTCACACACACACACACACAGTCACACACACACAGTCACACACACACACAGTCACATACACACACACACACACAGTCACATACACACAGTCACATACACACAGTCACACAGTCACATACACACAGTCACATACACACAGTCACATACACACAGTCACATACACACAGTCACACAGTCACACACACACAGTCACACACACACACAGTCACATACACACACACACACAGTCACATACACACAGTCACATACACACAGTCACACAGTCACATACACACAGTCACATACACACAGTCACATACACACAGTCACATACACACAGTCACACAGTCACACACACACAGTCACACACACACAAAGTCAGACACACACAATCACACAGTCACACACACACAGTCACACACACACACAGTCACACACACACACAGTCACATACACACAGTCACACACACACAGTCACACACACACAGAGTCAGACACACACAGTCACACAGTCACACACACACAGTCACATACACACAGTCACACAGGCACACACACACAGTCACAGACACACACAGTCACACAGTCACACACAGTCACACACACAGTCACCCACACACACACACACGGTCACACACACAGTCACTCACACACACAGAGTGATACACACACACACAGTCACACACACAGAGTGACACACACACACGGTCAGTCACACACACAGTCAGTCACACACACACAGTCAGTCATACACACACACACACACAGTCACACACACAGAGCCACACACACACAGTCACACACACAGTCACACACACACACATAGACACTGACACAGACGCTCGGAGAGAGGGGAACAAAGCGAGGTGGGTGGGAGGGAGTTGAGTGGGAGTTGTGGCAGCGAGTTGAAGGCGAGTTGCGATGTTGCGTGCAACCATTGCGCGTGTCGACTTGCACAGCGTCTGGGCGGGGCGACAAGTCGCGTGTGTGTACACAGAGTTGCCTGCACATGCGAGATGTTTGTGTGTAGGCGCGCATGTGTGTACTAAGCACACGTGTGTACATGTACGTGTGCGCGTACACGTGCGCGCGTGTACGCAATTGTGTGTGCGAAGACTGTGGTGGTGCAGCGGTTAGCGCTACGCAGCGCTACGAACCCGGCGGCCCGAGATCGATTCCCGCTCACGGCCAACACTGGTGACGATCATCTGAACCGGTCCTGGGCCTCCGCTCGGTGCGGTGTGTTAAGCATCATCACTGGGGAGACAAAGACGGCCGGGGGTGGTGTTGGCCATCCACCCCCCACGTGTGCCGTGCCGGCCTTCATAGGCGCTCGCTTACAGCACTTGCCCCAATAGTCTGTTATAGGCTATAGGGTACTGGGGATCTTTGTATGTATGTATGTGTAAACGTGTGCGCGTGGGAGTGCGTTTTCGTGTGACCTCGTCTCCAACCTGTGGCGTTTGATTCGTGAACTTAAAGTAAGTTCACGCTTTGGAAAATCAGCTCAGAAATATCATCATCTTCCATTGGCAGCCTCAATGTCAATACCGACACGTACCTAGACCAATCACCAACTCCACCACCAATCAACACCACCACCACCACCATCATTACCAACACCACACCAATCAACCATCTTCACCACCACCATCATCATTACCAACACCACACCAATCAACCATCTTCACCACCACCACTATCGTTACCAACACCACACCAATCATCTTCACCACCGCCATCATCACCGTCATCGTGATCATTACCATCAACACCTCATCTTCCATTAACACCGAGAGCCATACCACGACCAAATCCATCATCACCAAGTTTCACACAATAATCACAATAATCACTATAATCACCATCATCATTCTGAACACCGAATGAGCCATCATCTTCATCGTCGCCAAAGTCGCGAGCTCTCGCTCCGTGCCTCCGCGCAGCGCGAGAGGAACACTCCGTTCGGAACGCGGCGAATTGCTCGCCCCGTCTAATAATAATAATACTTCTATTCAGTTCCCCGCGTCCACATCCATTCCTCACGCGGGTAGCGGTGTCAGGCATCTCCATCCCAAGCTCCACGCTGCGTCGCATTACGACAATCCCCGTCATTACAGAGACAAGCTCCCCCCACCCTCGTCTGCCAAAGGCGCCGCTTGCATGCACGCGCGTAGCCTCCCTCTCTTCCACAACACCCTCGCCTGCTGGTGGTGCGCAGTTGTTGTTGTTGTTGTAGTTTATGACCATACTTCACCGCGCTGGGTCGGTGCCGTGGACGGTCTCGTTTGTAAGAGGTGGCCTGAGATGGTGGAGGGGTGGGGGGGGGCCAGGACCCGTTCAGAGTGGTATTGCCGCTCACGTGTGTTGGTGCCGCGCGCTAACCACAGCGCCACCGCTCCGCTCTGAATATAAATGTAACGATCAGGCGGCTATTTAGTCTCGGCACTCGTTTTTAAGAGGGTCGGTCCTGCTAGAGTGGGATGTTTGGCCTGGTCACATCTCAGAAACGAGAGTTTTGGTTTACCGTGGGCTGTGGGGGGGGGGGGGGGGGTATCCGGAGAGATTCTCTGGGCCCAAAACTCCGCACAGATGTATTCAATAACCCACCGCTCCCCCGGTCACTTTGCAGCAATTCTAGATATTGCTGCTCTTAGGTAACGCGTGCAGGTGCATTGGTCGATGTGGTTGCAATAACGCGGTTGTCATGTGGTTATAACGCGGTGCCACTGCGACACCGCCATCGTTGCGAGCGTCGCTATCACCAATGCGTTCATGAACATATCGTCCACCGCGCGCTGTTCGGCGTCATGTCCGACGTTTCGCCGCACGTTCTGGGGCCATCCACGGCAGCGCTCTTCATTGCAAGGCCCGCGGGTCACTGGCGACCCCTGGTGGCCTTTAGTGATGCCCCCGACACTACACATCATCGTGCTGCTGCCAAACTTCAAATGTGTGTCGGGAGCATCTCGCACTGACGATGACTTCTCGGTGAAAGTGCCCCCCCCCCCGCCCCCCCGCCCGCGCGCCTCCTCTGAAACTCTGCTCCACGACGTCTGCATATTGCCGAGTGCAAGACTCGCGTCGTGGTGACCATTGCCGACCGTGGGCCTCTCGCTGCTGAATGAAGGACGCGTTAACGGTAGCGGGCGACGTGGATCGGCGCTGGCGCACAGCGCTGATCACCCCGCGACTCGAGTTCCGTTCCAGTGCCACGGCTCGCGCGAGGCGGGCGATTGATGTGCGGGGCCTTCGTTGCGTCTACCTCTTTGACCCACCAGCATGGTGAAGTATGGTCAAATAACCATTCACGATCGACACTTAGTTGGGGGGGAAGGAGGGGATTTCATCCAGCGGTGGAGTGGCAAAGGACGAACGCGGTGTACGCTGAGACTCGAGCTGGGATTGCGCTGGGAGATTGCGGGAACGCACGTTGATTGGAGACGTCGCCACGTTGACTTTAAAGGAGGCTATACGGGAGACCTTTGTCTTTGTAATGTGTGTGTGTGTGTATATATATGAACATATGTGTATATGTTTGCGTATGATGGTGCGGGCCATAACCACCCTTTCGTGTGCCGTTCCGGCCTTAACAGCACTTGCCCAAAAATTATGTTGAGGCTATAGGGGGGACATTTGTATTTTACATGTGTATAGGTTAATTAGGAATAACGCACAAGTCCATAACACTGTGGCCTTAAAAATAAAACAATGTCTGCAATAAGCGACGTTTCATGCAATGACCCTTCTGCACAGCACACGGAGACACCACTTTAAGGCCACAGTGTTATTGATTAATGTGTTGAGGTTTGGTTTTTTTTGTTCAATACACAATTAGTAATTGCACGTGTGCCACGCTGCAAACGCAGCGGGGGGGAGTATCACCAGATAATTTGGTGCGGTGGGATTTGGGAAGGACACAGCACGGCGAGCAGAGATGATGATGACTATGATGATGTCGATGATGATGTATATGGTGATGATGTTGTTTATGGCCAATGGAGGAGACTGGTTGATGGAATGGCAGCCAAACAATAGCCCCACCTCAACCGCCAGCCGAACCCAATAGCGGACCGCGTAGGTGTTATAATGGGGTTCGATCACGGAGTCGGGAGGCACGTGGGACGGAAGCGTGGAAATCCCACAAAGGCCTCCGCGGGGGACTGCGAAATGGTGTTCAAGGTGGGGGGGGGGGCTTCATCCAGCAGTGGAGTGGAGAATTGATGGAATTTAATTAAGTTAATTTATGCGTGTATTCAATTATTAAGTGGGCCAATGTAAAAAAAAAGACCATGGCTTTGATTACCACAGTTGGCTACTTATGGTGCAAAAACAGAAGTTCAACTTGCAGCAGCGTCACTGGGACATGCTGTGCCTCGTTAATGTTGATCGCGCAGGGATCAGTCGTCAAAATAACAAGGAGAGGCGTCTTTGTCGAATTCGTTAAAAGAACAACTCAATCTTGCAACAGCCGCAATTCACGGTGATGAATACGAGACGGTGGTGGTGCTTAGTGAATAACTGTCATCAAGCGGTCCTTGATGAGCCGCATGCAGCTCCAGAACCGCAGGTTGCCCATGCCTGCACATGGTGAACCAAACTTCCACGGTGAACTGGACTCTCGTGGTGAAACTGGTCAATGATGGCCGTCACAGAAGCTCCGCCAAGTCTCGAGACGCTTTACCCAGCAGAGTGGTCCACGTGGGGCCAAATTTCTCTCGCGGTGACGAGGCTTGTGACGAGGGTTGCGCGTGCCTCGTGTGCGATGAAACCGGAGAACCCGCAGAAAACTCGCCCCCGCGACAGCTTGAAGTAGAATCCAGTACATGTCTAACTGGGGAGATGTTTGTCCTTTGTCTAAACGCGAGTGTGTATGGTCGTATCCAAGGGTGGGCGTGTGTAGGCGTTGTATACAACTGCGTCGAAGTGTGTGTCTGTGTCTGTTCGTTGTATGTTCGCGTCTTTGTGAGTTTGCGCAAGTCTGAGTACATGCTTCCAGTTGTGTCCGCGTGTGTGTACGCTTGTGTGGGGAGCGCTACGAACCTGGCCACCCGGGTTCAATTCCCGCTCACGGCCAACACCGGTGACGATTATCTGAACCGGTTCTGGGCCTCCCCTAGGTCGACTCAGCCTCAATTAGTACCTAGTGGGATTTGTAAACATCGCTACTTGGGAGACAAAGGCGGCCGGGCGCGGTGCTGGCCACCCACCCCCTCGTGTGTGTCGTGCCAGCCTTCAGTGGGTGCTACTCACTAGCACTTGCCCCCCACAGTCTACGGAGGCTACACGGGGGATCTTTACATCGTAGAGGACGTAGTCGAGCGGCCCGTTGTGATCGCCGCTGCGACATTTTGATGCTTTCTGATGGCGTCGACTCTATTTCGATCCGACATTTGATCGGCGAACTTTTTATTTATATTTTGGGAACGCACGAAAGCGATCGAGTGACTTCCAAACGTTCCTTTGCCCACGCCTCCTGACACAGATCTCGTGCAAGGGGAGGAGGCTGTAGAGCCCCGTGCCCTTTGCCGAGCTCTCACCACCTCACCGGGCCGCCTTTGTCGTCGCACCAGTTGCTGGCAGGAACTCAAATTAGAGCGAGAAAGTGCCGGTCCCACTGGCCGGTTGGTTCGGGTATCATTGGCGGACCGGTGTGAGCCGTGGCCAAAACGTGGGGGGGGTTAGATTGTGTAAATATATAAATGTGTCGTTAAACCCGCCACCACCCGACACAACCAATTAGTTACGACTTCAGCACACCGGTGCGTTGGAGAGTGAACCCACATTTACAATTCGAGTCCGACGTTTCGCTGGTGATTACAATAACAAGAAGTCCGTTGAGTCGATCCACTGCTGGATGGCGGCGGCCTCCCCACGCCGTGACGCGGTCAGTGCGGGCGAGTTGAAGGTGGGGAGCAAAGTACGTGGACGCGTAAGCTCGTAGTGCAGTACAACAATTGATGTTGCCCTCTACTGAACACGTCACCACGCAGCCGACAAACACCCGTTTGTCGATACACAGTAGTCGCCCATCCAAACACTTTTTCAAGCTCAAGCCTGCTTAGCGTACAAGATCTGACTCGTTTAACATTTCGCGACCAATATCATCCATAATACAGTTGTTTTTTGTTAGATTGCGTAAATATATAAACCCGTGCAAACCTTACCAATTGGTTGCATCGGGTGGTCGCGGGTTTTACGACACATCTTTATATTTATGCGATCTAACCCCCAAAAAACCTGTTATGGAGATCTAACTACAGTATCTCATTCCGGGTGATTGAGTCAATGCGCATTACGTAGACTGGACTTCATAAGAGTGTATCGAACGTTCCTACTTACTCTGAATAAGGGTCATTGTCCGAAACGTTAGCATACTCAAGAGTCCAAGGGGGATTCGTCACGGCCGTTGTCCCGACACAGCGTGCCGCTGCCGCAGACAGCCCCAATGAAACTGGCATCTCGAGTGCATCAGCGAGTTCATCAGCGAGTTGATGGCACTCAGCTTTGTTCACCAATGTCTGCAAGGAGGGCCCGTCGTCCAAAACGTTGCCTAATTATATACAGTACATACATACCGACGGAACTGTGTTGCGTTTAGATTTGACGTTTTCGTGACTGCAAGGATCCATACTCTTTGTTTTTTTCGGTAAAGTCACGTCGGTGAAAAATAAAATAAATAAAAAATGAAAACAACTAAATGTATTTTATTTTTTACCTACGTGACTTTACCGAAAAAACCAAAGAGGGGTATGTGTTGCGTTTGTTATTTGTGCATCACTGCCAACGCAATCTGACCAAGTATTGTATTTCCCCTCCATAGCAGGGTATGTGAGTCAAAGGGTATTAAGAGTCAGTTGTACGTAGGTTGATCTTCTTTCGCACCATACGTAGCCAACCGTGCTAATCGGAGGTGCGCGTGCTAATACATCGGACACCTCTGAAGGAGTTCTGTGGTGTTATCTTCCGAGGCCGTTCTGCAAGGTGGCGAGCGCTTCCCGCTGCGATAAATTGAGTGTCGGAGTCTCGGGATAAGAGGCCGACTGTGCATTTGCAATACCGATAGAAAAATGAAGGAAACACGTTAATTTGTGATTTAAAGCTTTCGTGACTGCAGGGATTAATATTCTTGGTTCTTTCGGTAAAGTCACGTAGAAGGGAAATAATAAAATAAAATAAATAAAAAATACAACAAAATTCTCACGACGTTTCGACTGCAACGCAAGCAATCATCATCAGGTGTGAAATCCACAGCAAGACAATTTCACACCTGATGATGATTGCTTGTATTGCAGTCGAATCGTCGTGAAAATTTTGTTTAATATTTTTATAATTTTATTATTTCCCTTCTACGTGACTTTACCGAAAGAACCAAGAATATAAGTTAATTGGTCTTAGCTGAATAATTCTCAAACTGTAAATACAACCATTATCAACAAAAACTAATCAGTAATGAATCAATGTCATTGACCACGTGCTACATGGCGAATGATCGCACACCGTCTCGGTCTGTACCCCGATCTCGCCCGTACCAACCACATCGGCGCGTCAGGCTGCATTATGCTTAGGTCTGTAGGGTGCTGCGATGGCTAGATGTCAACGAGCTCGCCTGGTGTACAGGAGGTCGTGGTGTTCGATCCAGACCCTGACGCCTGCTGCTGTATATTTGGACTTTGCGTGTCTTTCTCTCTCCTCATGGTCGCGTGGATTTGTGTCTCCGGGTCCTCCGTTTTTCCCTCCACATTTACAATCGACGTGCGTTTAGAGTATTTGGCTGCTATACATTTCCACGTGATAAGCCACTAAGTTGAGTTATCATTTGTGTCCAGGTCTGTTGTAAAAAAAGAGCTATATAGCTTTGCCTGGTACAATTATAGTAAATAGTTTAATATCCTCGTTTGTGAAAGTGGGGGCTTCACGCGTACGCTTCACAGATTCAGACTTTCCAGCAGTGAGTGCATTGGCTCCTGATGAGACCTAATAAGGACGAAACCGATCTACAATTCGTTTGACACGTAGGTTTTCGCCACCAATATCATCCATAATACCCGTATTATCGATCTACAGTTGTCTGTATCACTTGCTGTCCTTTCGCATGTTTTTATGGTGACCTCAGAGGCTGTGTGTACTTTATACGCGTTTTCGTGTCGTTTGGAAACCTCTAAGTCTGTGCTGTTTGTCTCGTTTGTACCAACTCGTTTGTATTATTCTCGTTTGTCCCATCTCGTTCGCCGTATATTCTTGATATAACCTTTACACAATTCCGTTTGTGTCGTATCGTCGCCTTCATTTTGGCAGCCTACATGGAAACATTCGTACATGTGCATTCATGATTATATAATATCTTCTTAAAATTATCTAGGTATTCCGACGGTTACCGTAAGAGGACACTTTTTTGGATTAAGTTTTAATACCGAGCAATCGATTTTTAAACCCCAGCGAGGCGTGCAAAGCTAAAGTGAAGCCGCTCCAATTGGTTGCGATTCTTGTGTTGCTGCTGCAGCATCGTTATCATTGCGCGTGTTGATCCGACAGTTGAATAAAAAGTTGCTCCGACAATTTTATACAAGTTTCTCCAACAATTGGAGCTCCGACCGTTGACGTAAAGTTGCTCCCACAATTGAAGTAAAGTTGCTTTGACAACTGAATTAAAGTTGCTCCCAAAATTGACGTAAAGTTGCTTCGACAATTGAATTAAAGTTGCTCCGACAGTTGACGTAAAGTTGCTCCCACAATTGAAGTAAAGTTGCTTTGACAACTGAATTAAAGTTGCTCCCAAAATTGACGTAAAGTTGCTTCGACAATTGAATTAAAGTTGCTCCGACAGTCGACGTAAAGTTGCTCCCACAATAGAAGTAAAGTTGCTCCAACAGTTGACGTAAAGTTGCTCCCACAATTGAAGTAAAGTTGCTTCGACAATTGAATTAAAGTTGCTCCGACAGTCGACGTAAAGTTGCTCCCACAATAGAAGTAAAGTTGCTCCAACAGTTGACGTAAAGTTGCTCCCACAATTGAAGTAAAGTTGCTTCGACAATTGAAGTAAAGTTGCGCGTCACTGGTAATCGCAGTGATGATGATTGGCTGGATTCGATGACGTAGGTCGTCATTGACAATATTAAACATGGCGGAGAGTTTAAATGTGATGGTCGATTTTTTTAAAGCCAACTTTTGTCTTTATGAAAAGTAGATGACACATTCGCCCTGGTTACTTGGCTTACACGCTCCTAAATGTTGACCTAATTTACTTCTTTATAAACTTATTTATTTATTAATAGGCCAAGCATGTGCGTTGCCTTGCCTAGATTTTTTGCCGGGATCGAGTGACCTTTGTAGGCTGGATCGCTTAGGCAAATGGGGAGGGCGGGCTCGGGATCGGGCCTTTTTGGGCCTTGTCAGCCTCTCCTTTAAACGACTTAAAAAGACACGGCCAATGATGAATTTAAATGTTACCGTGCAACTTTGCTCCGCAACAAAAGCACGCGACTTGCGTTCACGAGGGATGTCACGCAACAGTCAAAGTTGAGCAACAAAGTTGCGGGTGTAAAAAAAAAGTTGCACTGCCGAACTGAACAAGAATCGACTTTAATTGCTGCATCTTTAACACGGGGCGAACCGCCACCATCGCCTCACTCCAACTCTTTCCCTCCCCCAGCCGCCGCCGCCACCGCCGCCGCGGGTTGCTCGCCACACATCCGCCTTGGTCGTAGCCCCGCAGGTTATTCACGCCTCAACGATTTCCTGTGTAAAGCATCACTCCCCCACTCACTCACTCCCACTCAACTCCCCCACTCACTCACTCCCACTCACTCCCTCCTCCTCTAACTCCCACTCACTCCCTCCTCCTCTCACTCCCTCCCACTCACTCCCTCCCCCCTCTCCCACTCTCACTCCCTCCCCCCTCTCACTCCCTCCCACTCACTCCCTCCCCCCTCTCACTCCCTCCCCCCTCTCACTCCTCCTCCTCTCACTCCCTCCCACTCACTCCCTCCCCCCCCCTCCCACTCTCACTCCCTCCCCCCTCACTCCCTCCCCCCTCTCACTCCCTCCCACTCACTCCCTCCTCCGTCTCCCACTCTCACTCCCTCCCCCGTCTCCCCCTATCACTCCCTCCCCCGCTCCCTCCCACTCACTCCCTCCTCCCCCTCCCTCCCCCGTCTCCCCCTCTCACTCCCTCCCCCGGCTCCCCCCTCCCACTCCCTCCCCCCTCTCACTCCCTCCCCCCCTCTCACTCCCTCCCACTCACTCCCTCCCCCCTCTCACTCCCTCCCCCCTCTCACTCCCTCCTCCTCTCACTCCCTCCCACTCACTCCCTCCCCCCTCTCCCACTCTCACTCCCTCCCCCCTCTCACTCCCTCCCCCCTCTCACTCCCTCCCCTCTCACTCCCTCCTCCGTCTCCCACTCTCACTCCCTCCCCCGTCTCCCCCTATCACTCCCCTCCCCGCTCCCTCCCACTCACCTCCCTCCTCCCCCTCCCTCCCCCGTCTCCCCCTCTCACTCCCTCCCCCGGCTCCCCCTCCCACTCCCTCCCCGTCTCCCCCTCCCACTCCCTCCCCCGCTCCCTCCCACTAACTCCCTCCTCCCCCTCTCACTCCCTCCCCCGGCTCCCCCTCCCACTCCCTCCCCCGTCTCCCCCTATCACTCCCTCCCCGCTCCCTCCCACTAACTCCCTCCTCCCCCTCTCACTCCCTCCCCCGGCTCCCCCTCCCACTCCCTCCCCCGTCTCCCCCCTCCCACTCCCTCCCCCGCTCCCTCCCACTAACTCCCTCCTCCCCTCCCACTCCCTCCCCCGTCTCCCCCTCCCACTCCCTCCCCCGTCTCCCCCTATCACTCCCTCCCCCGCTCCCTCCCACTAACTCCCTCCTCCCCCCTCTCACTCCCTCCCCGGCTCCCCCTCCCACTCCCTCCCCCGTCTCCCCCTATCACTCCCTCCCCCGCTCCCTCCCACTAACTCCCTCCTCCCCCTCTCACTCCCCTCCCCCGGCTCCCCCTCCCACTCCCTCCCCCGTCTCCCCCTATCACTCCCTCCCCCGCTCTCTCCCACTAACTCCCTCCTCCCCCTCCCACTCCCTCCCCCGGCTCCCACTCCCTCCCCCGTCTCCCCCTATCACTCCCTCCCCGCTCCCTCCCACTAACTCCCTCCTCCCCCTCCCACTCCCTCCTCCGTCTCCCCCTCCCACTCCCCTCCCCCGTCCCCCTCCTTCCCCTCCCACTCCCTCCTCCGTCTCCCCCTCCCACTCCCTCCCCCGTCTCCCCCTCTCACTCCCTCCTCCGTCTCCCCCTATCACTCCCTCCCCCGCTCCCTCCCACTAACTCCCTCCTCCCCCTCCCACTCCCTCCTCCGTCTCCCCCTCTCACTCTCCTCTCGCCTCTCCTCTTCTTCCTCCGTCTCCCCCCTGGCATCTCACTCCACACTCGCTTCTCCACTTTTCCGTCTGCCCCTCTCGCCTTTCTGTCTCCTCTTTTTAATTTAAGACAAAATTTCGATCAGAGGGAACAAAAAGATGCTCGGTGTAGTCGGCACTTTGATTCGTTCATCATTTAGTTTTTTTAATGCTTTGCTTTATGTTAACCCCCCCCCCCCCCTTTTTAAATGAAAGATTTCACGCTCTGCTCTCCTTACCCCTTCCCTCTCTCTCTACCCCCTCTCTCCCTACTCCATGTCTATGCTCGTCTCTACATCTCCGCGTTCTCTCTCCCCTCTCTCCCGTGGCGATATATTTAGTGGCGGTGCTGTGGGAGAAGGAGAGAGGATGTGAGGGTTTTTGATTATTGAAAGTTGCGTCTCGAGGTGGCGAGGTGAGCCCAGTCGGGTCTGAGTGAGAGTGACAGGGACATCAAGACTCGAATGTCCACAGACCATTGAGCCGCCACCGTTGAGACGC
>NW_027614840.1:0-20783 GCF_965212315.1 Lampetra planeri | reverse complement strand
CACCCACTCACTCACCCACTCACTCACCCACTCACCCACCCACCCACTCACTCACCCACTCTCCCACCCACTCACCCACCCACTCACCCACCCACTCACCCACTCATCCACCCACCCACCTCACTCACCTCACCCACCCACTCACTCTCCACCCACCCCACTCACCCACTCACACACCCACCCACCCACCCACCCACCACTCACTCCACTCACTCCACTCCACTCACCACTCCACTCACCCCACTCACTCCACCCACCACACCACCCACCCACCACCACACTCACCCCACTCACACCACCCACCACCACTCACCCACCCACCCTCCCACCCACTCACCACCCACCCACCACCCACCCACTCACTCACCCACTCACCCACTCCACCACCCCACTCACCCACCCACCCACACCCACTCACCCACCACTCACCCACTCACCCACTCACCCACCCACTCACTCCACCCACCCACACACTCACCACACACTCACCCACCCACTCACCCACTCACTCACTCACATCACTCACTCACTACACACCACCCCACTCACCCACCCACCACTCACCCACCAAATCACCCACTCACCCCACCCACCCCCACTCACCCACTCACCCACCCACTCACCCCACTCACACACCCACCCACCACCCCCACCCACCCACCCACCCACTCCACTCACCCCACACCACCCACCCACCCACTCACCCACCACACACTCACCCACTCACCCACTCACCACCACCCACTCACCTCCACCCACTCACCCCACTCACACACCCACTCACCCACCCCACTCACCCACTCACCACCCACTCACCCACACACTCACCCACCCACCACCACTCACTCACCCACTCACCCACTCACCACCCACCACCACCCACTCCCACCCCACCCACTCACCCACTCACACCCACTCACTCCACCCACCCACTCACCCACCTCACTCACCCACTCACCACCCACCACTCACCCACCACCCCACCCACCCACCCACTCACTCACCCACTCACTCACCCACCCACTCACCCCACCCACCACTCCACCCCACTCACCCACACATCCACCCACCCACCCACCTCACTCACCCACCCACACCCACTCACTCACCCACTCACACCCACCCACCCACCACCCACTCAACACCCCACCACTCACCCACCCACTCACACCACCCCACTCCACCCCACCCACCACTCATCCACTCCACCCACCCACACCACTCACCCCACCCACCCACACTCACTCATCCCACTCACCCACCCACCCACCCACTCACTCACTCACCTCACCCACCCACTCACCCACCCCACTCACCCCACACACCACACCACCCACCCACCCACTCACCCACCCACTCCACTCACCCACTCACCCCCCACCCCACCCCACCCACCCACCCACCCCCCCACCCACTCACCCACCCACCCACTCACCCACCCACTCACTCACCCCACCCACCCACCCACCCCACTCACCCACCCCACCACACCCACCCCACCCACCCACTCACCCACTCCCACTCACCACTCACCCACCACCCCACCCACCCACCCACCCACTCACCCCACCCACCCACCCACCCTCACCCACCACCACTCACCCACACACTCACCCACCCACTCACCTCACCCACTCACTCACTCACCCCACTCACTCACCCACTCACCCACCCACTCACCCACACCACTCACCCACTCACCACACCCACCCATTCACCCACTCACCCACCCACTCACTCACTCACTCACCCACTCACTCACCCACTCACCCACCCACTCACTCACTCACTCACTCACCCACCCACTCACCCACTCACTCACTCACCCACCCACCCACCCACCCACTCACCCACCCACCCACCCACCCACTCACTCACTCACTCACCCACCCCACCCACCCACTCACCCACCCACCCACCCACTCACTCACTCACTCACCCACCCACCCACTCACCCACCCACCCACTCAACCACTCACCCCACGCACTCACCCCACCGACCCACTCACTCACTCACCCACTCACTCACTCACCCACTCACTCACTCACTCACTTACTCACGCACTCACGCACCCACCCACTCACTCACCCACCATGTCACCCCCACTCACCCACCCACCCACTCACCCACTCACCCACTCACTCACTCACTCACCCACTCACCCACTCACTCACCCACTCACCCACCCACTCACCCACTCACTCACCCACTCACCCACTCACTCACCCACTCACCCACTCACTCACCCACTCACTCACCCACTCACTCACTCACTCACTCACCCACCACCACTCACTCACTCACCCACTCACCCACACCACTCACCCCACCCACCACCCACTCACCCACCACCCACCCACTCACTCACCCACTCACTCACCCACTCACCCACTCACTCACCCACTCAACCACCCACTCACCCACTCACTCACCTACTCACCCACTCACTCACCCACTCACCCACTCACTCACCCACTCACTCACCCACTCACTCACTCACTCACTCACCCACTCACTCACTCACTCACTCACCCACCCCACTCACCCACCCACCCACTCACCCACCACCCACCCACTCACTCACCCACTCACTCACTCACCCACTCACCCACTCACTCACCCACTCAACCACCCACTCACCCACTCACTCACCTACTCACCCACTCACTCACCCACTCACCCACTCACTCACCCTCACTCACCCACTCACTCACTCACCACCCACTCACTCACTCACTCACTCACCCACTCACCCACCCACTCACTCACCCACTCACCACCCACCCACCCACCCACCCACTCACCCACCCACTCACCCACTCACCCACTCTTTCACCCACCCACCCACTCACCTCACCCACTCACTCACCCACTCACTCACACCACCCACTCACCCACTCACACCCACTCTCACCACTCACCCACTCTCACCCACCCCACCCACTCACTCACCCACTCACCCCACCCACCCACTCCACCCACCCACACACTCACTCACTCACTCACCTCACTCACTCACTCACTCACTCACTCACTCACACCATCACTCACCCACGCACCACTCACCACACTCACCACCAGACCAGCTCCAGCTGGTATCGTGGATCTCTGTGGTGTCGAGACATGACAGTCCACGTAGGTAGCCAGCTTCAGTCGCAGCCAAATCAGAGTGTGGGCGAAACCTCCACCACCTCCACCACCACCTCCAACCCCACCACCACCCACCACCTCCACCACCCCACCACCTCCACCACCACCACCACCACCACCACCACCTCCACCACCACCTCCACCACACCACCTCGTGAATGCGTCATGACATCGCTGCCCCCGCCCATCAAAAACCCACCCTCACCCCCAAAACACACACAAACAGACACAGACAAAGCTCCCCCCCCGTGTAGCCTCGAACAGGCTGCAGGGGCAAGTGGTGTTGGTGGTGTGTGGGTGGACAGCACCACCATCACCATCATCACCATCACCACCATCACCGCCATCACCATCACCACCACCACCATCACCACCACCATCACCACCACCACCACCATCACCACCACCACCATCACCCGCCACCACCATCACCACCAACACCACCACCATCACCATCACCACCACCACCATCACCACCACCACCATCACCACCCATCACCACCACCACCATCACACAACAACCGCCATTCGCCGCCCTAAGTCACCACGACGCTTGTGCCAGGCCAAGTGCACCTTGAGGCTATCACGTGAAGTGTCGAACGCCCGCTGGCAGGAGGTCACGGGGCAGACCCAGCAGGTGCCACGGGTCGACTGACCGAGATGACCGAGATGACTGGCTGATGCACCACCTGTGCCCCCTACTGTGCCAACTTGCTGTGCTTTAGCCACCCGGCGCTCCGCTCGTTGTTGTGAGCGTCGCTCCTCCGCCCTCCGTTGTTGTTGGAGGGCGACTGCCTCTAACTGCCCAGTAGCGTCCTTCACGAGCCTCCTCCACAGAGGCCGATCTTGACACCCGCTGGTACCAGTCATCGGCAAGTCCCAATCAGCTCCACGTCCTCCTGTACCACATCACTCCATCTCTTCTCTAGCCCGTGCCGCGCCCGTTTAGCCCCCCTCGATCCGGCCGAACAAAAAGCTGTTTAGGCATGCGGTGGCTGGGCATGCGGGCTACGTGACCCAGCCAACGCAGCCTTGCCTGCCGGAGGAGCTCACCGATGGGACTTTGCCCAGATCTTTCAAGGATTTGTGAGCTCCTCACACAATCCAGTCTGGTTAAACCCAGGATGGATCGTAGGCAGGCCAGCCTAAATGTTTCCAACCGGCGAAGATGCTCCATTAGGGGGGTCCACGTTTCGCAAGCGTAGAGAAGGGAGGGAATGATTGTGGCCGAGAAGACCTGAAGCTTCGTGCGGAGCGACAGACCAGGTAGCTTCCACACAGCGTTACGCAACCGATGAAAAGAGATTGCCGCTCGATTGATTCTGAATGAGACCTCTGCTGATAAACCGGAACCGGTCATGAGCACACTGCCCAGGTTTGGGAAACTCTCCATAACTGCCCAATCACCGATTGGGAGTTGTGGGGGTGGAGTGTCCGATGGTACAAAATACCCAGGCAGGTGCTTAGTTTTGGTGGGGCTGATGGTAAGGCCCCACCTCTTAGTGGCACGCTCCAGTCTCAGCAGCAGTGTCTCCAACTCCTCTTCTGAATGAGCAGCTATTACCAAATCATCGGCATACATAACGTGGTTGAGCAATAGGGAGCCATCCCTTGATCGCACCCGGGCATCGATCAGCCTCCCATTATATCTGTACCAGATGGAAATTCCCCCGGTACAGCTACTGAAGGCTTCACGAACTACGCAGTCGAAATAGATGTTAAATAATGTGGGAGCCAGAGGACATCCCTGTCGCACCCCAAGGTGTACAGGGAATGGCTCTGACTCCCAGCCACGTAGTTTTACCCGGGCCTGCTCACCATCATGAAGGTCTTTAATGATCGTGAGCAGAGGGTCAGAGACTCCGAAAGCACGAAGAACAACCCAGAGCCCAGTCCTACTGATGGTATCATAGGCCTTGACCAGGTCAATAAAGCAGAGATGTAGGTCTTGTTGAAATTCCCTACACCTCTGTTGTAGCAGACGGACAGAAAATATGGCATCTGTGCAGGACCGCCCTTTCCTGAAACCGCATTGGGGCTCCGCAAGCCTCTCCTCAGCGTGCCTGGCAAGGCGATGTTGAATAATCCTTGCCAGGACCTTTCCCGGCACACTGAGGAGTGAGATGCCCCTGTAGTTGTTACAGTCTGTGCGGTCCCCTTTCTTAAAGAGGGGGACCACCAGGGCATCCTTCCAATCCTGCGGAACCCGTCCAGTGGTCCAGACTGTTGTTATGATGTCATGTAGGGCAGTCTGTGCACAAACGCCACCCTCCCTCAGCATTTAAATTGGCAAATCATCTCTGCCTGGTGCCTTTCCTGGTCTCAGACTCTGGATCGCCTTCAGTACTTCCTCAACAGATGGCATCTCACCCAGCCACTCACAGGGGGTGACCTCTTCCAATATTTGAGGCACCGCAGCCTCAGCAGGGTCATCCCCACTTTGTGCCACGATGTTTTCCAGGCTGAGGGGTTTCACCTCCCCCAGGACTTCACAGAAATGCTCAGCAAATCTGCAAACCTGTTCCTGGGGGTCGGAGATTGGATCACCGTTTTTTCCCCTAATGATGGTAATAGGTGTGGCGCTGCAGGTTACTTTTTTGATGGAATTAAAGAGCGATTTGTGATCGCGGGCTATTGAGGCAGACTCCATCTCCTCAGCAACCCGCGACCACCACCCATCCTTGCAGCGCCTCACAGCTCTCCGAACCTCCGAGCGAAGGCTGCGGTAAGCCTCCTCATTCTCCGACGTGGGATGCTGTAGCCGATGAGAGTGGGCCTGTCGCTTTTTCTCAGCCAGCCTGAACACCTCCTCCGTCAGCCAGGGTCTCTGGGGAGGTCTGGACCACGTACCCAAAGCAGCCATTGCAGCTGCAGGAGTCACAGTCCTAAACCTCGCCCATTTACCCTCGACATCAGGAGGAGTGGGGGACGATGCCAACCCCAGCTGCAAGCGATGATGAAATTCTCGCTTGCAACTTTCATTAGCTAACTGAGACCAGGCCACTTTTGGTTGCAATGGGGTCCTGGGTGGACACCCACCACCGGAGTGGAAGAATGGCAGGCGCATCTTACAGATGACTAGTCGATGGTCAGAGGGCAGATCAGCTCCACGGCAGGTCCTGGTGTCAAGGACATGGGCTCGCATCCGCTGGTCCGTCACTATGTAGTCCAGCAGATGTTCTTGCTTGGACCTGGCATGCATCCACGATGTTGTGTGGATGCGCCGATGCCGGAACAGCGTGTTGGTAATTACAAGCCCATGGGCTGCACAAAAATCTAGCAGCCTTCTACCGTTGTTATTGAGCTGATCTGGCCCATGCCTTCCAATCACTCCAGACCAGGTGCCAGCATCATGACCAACTCGGGCATTGAAGTCACCCAACAAGATGACTCTATCCCGAGGGGCCACTTTAGCCAGCACTTGTGACAGGAGGTCATAGAAGGCATCTGACTCATCGGCTTTGCCTGCATCTCTCCACGGATGTTCGTCTTCGGTGGGGGCATAAGTTACCACGACCACCACTCCTCGCCTCCGGTTGATGGGAAGGCGAGCCCAAAGTATCCTGGGGATTACAGCTTCCCACACCTCTCCGCCACGCTCCCACGCCCCCTTCATTATTTTGTTCAGAATAAGAGCCACACCCTGTTGTTTGGCAGTCTCCTGCCCCGAGTGGAGGACTGTCCACCCCTCATGGTGGCAGGAACCAGAACCGGTCCACCGGACCTCCTGAATGCCACAGAGATCCAGGCGGTACCGGTCCAGCTCCCGATAGAGGAGTGGCAGCCTCTCCTCCGCAGTGAGCGTTCGAACATTCCACGTGGCCATCCGCAATGATTTTTCGTTGTTTCTGGAGGAGCCCCGAGGGTGAAGATTCAGTCTCCTGGCTCCGCCAAATGGGGTTTGGCCAGGAGACGTCATAGACGCCTGACCCCCCGGGGCCTCTGGCACAAGCTTATTAGTTACAGGTTTATGTTTAATTCGTGGTAATTAATTGAAGGTGGAGGGGTTACCAGCCCCTCGCACCCGTCCAGAGCCCCCGTTTAGCCACTGTGGTGGTCACAGACGCCATGAGGGGAGAGGGCCAATGGGCATTGGCCCCCTCCCCCCACAGCACTGCCCACGACAGAGTTGCCCGTCCGGCACCGCGAGGAGGTATGAGGTTGTTTTGCCACACACACACGGACACACACACTTTTACACATTTACTTAAGATATATTTGATAGCGTTATGTATATTTTCAACATTCCTTTATCAGCATTTTCTCATAATGCAACTGTTGTTTTGTCTGGACAGTGCCATGATCGTTCTTGCTGTTTAGTGTGTTCCCGATGCTTTATGCTTGACCTGTACAGGACTTCGAATTGCAACTTTTTCACGAAATCGTGTTGTAGGAATAAAGACGTCATTGCCTGCTTGATAGGGTGCACTCCTCCTATCGTGTGAGTGGGTGAGTGAGTGGGTGGGTGGGTGGGTGAGTGAGTGGCTGAGTGAGTGGCTGAGTGAGTGAGTGGGTAAGTGGCTGAGTGAGTGAGTGGCTGAGTGAGTGGGTGAGTGAGCGAGTGGGTAAGTGGCTGAGTGAGTGGCTGAGTGGGTTGTTGTTGTTTGAGTTGCATCCCACTGGGATTTTCGCACACAGCGTTGGTGTACACAGTGATTTTTTCTGCAATATTTTGCTGTCTTTTCTTGGATTTTCTGTTTGCACTCAGTCACATAGTCACTTTAAGATGTTTTTTTGTTCATGTTTTTGTTTTTCTGTTTGTTGCGGTTGCACCCGATTCAAGAGCCGAATGGCTCACAGGGCTATACACCTAATACATGAACTTTGAACTTTGAATTTCCAGCACGTGTCTCACGTCCATCGGCAGCCACCTGCTGTAGCGCCTCCTCGTGGCCACGAGAGGAAATGGACGCGCTTGGGAGTCACCGATTGATCCACGTCAATCCTGATTTTAAGTCTATAGACAAGGTCGGGTCTCTTGGGATTTCTCTTTACTTGATACCACGATTGCTGTATCAGGTAAGTGGGCGAGTGGGTGGGTGGGTGGGTGAGTGAGTGGGTGAGTGGGTGAGTGGGTGAGTGGGTGAGTGAGTGGGCGAGTGGGCGAGTGAGTGAGTGGGTGGGCGAATGAGTGGGCGAGTGAGTGAGTGGGTGAGTGAGTAGGTGAGTGAGTGAGTGAGTGGGCGAGTGAGTGGGTGAGTGAGTGGGTGAGTGAGTGGGTAGGTGAGTGAGTGAGTGAGTGGGTGGGTGAGTGAGTGAGTGAGTGAGTGGGTGGGTGAGTGAGTGAGTGAGTGGGTGAGTGAGTGGGTGAGTGAGTGAGTGAGTGGGTGAGTGAGTGAGTGAGTGAGTGGGCGAGTGAGTGGGCGAGTGAGTGGGTGAGTGAGTGGGTGAGTGAGTGGGTAGGTGAGTGAGTGGGTGGGTGAGTGAGTGAGTGGGTGGGTGAGTGAGTGAGTGAGTGGGCGAGTGGGTGAGTGGGTGAGTGGGTGAATGAGTGAGTGGGCGAGTGGGTGAATGAGTGAGTGGGTGAGTGAGTGAGTGGGCGAGTGGGTGAATGAGTGAGTGGGCGAGTGAGTGAGTGGGCGAGTGAGTGGGTGAATGAGTGAGTGGGCGAGTGGGTGAATGAGTGAGTGGGTGAGTGAGTGAGTGGGTGAGTGAATAAGTGAGTGGGCGAGTGGGTGAATGAGTGAGTGGGTGAGTGAGTGAGTGGGTGAGTGAATGAGTGAGTGGGTGAATGAGTGAGTGGGCGAGTGAGTGAGTGAGCGAGTGAGTGGGTGAATGAGTGAGTGGGTGAGTGAGTGAATGAGTGAGTGGGCGAGTGGGTGAGTGGGCGAGTGGGTGAATGAGTGAGTGGGCGAGTGAGTGAGTGGTGAGTGGGCGAGTGAGTGAGTGGGCGAGTGAGTGGGTGGGCGAGTGGGTGAGTGAGTGAGTGGGCGAGTGGGTGAGTGGGCGAGTGGGTGAGTGGGCGAGTGGGTGAGTGAGTGAGTGGGCGAGTGTGTGCATGAGTGAGTGGGTGAGTGAATGAGTGAATGGGTGAGTGAGTGAGTGAGTGGGCGAGTGGGTGAGTTGGCGAGTGAGTGAGTGACTGGGTGAATGAGTGAGTGGGTGAGTGAGTGAGTGAGTGGGCGAGTGGGTGAGTGAGTGAGTGAGTGGGTGAATGAGTGAGTGGGCGAGTGAGTGAGTGGGCGAGTGGGTGAATGAGTGAGTGGGTGAGTGAGTGGGCGAGTGGGTGAGTGAGTGGGTGGGCGAGTGAGTGAGTGGGCGAGTGAGTGGGTGAATGAGTGAGTGAGTGAGTGAGTGGGCGAGTGGGCGACTGGGTGAATGAGTGAGTGAGTGGGTGGGCGAGTGACTGGGTGAATGAGTGAGTGGGTGAGTGGGCGATGAGTGAGTGGGCGAGTGAGTGATTGAGTGGGGAGTGGGCGAGTGAGTGAGTGAGTGGGTGAGTGAGTGAGTGAGTGGTAGGGTGAATGGGTGAATGAGTGAGTAGGTGAGTGAATGAGTGAGTGGGCGAGTGAGTGAGTGGGCGAGTGAGTGAGTGGGCGAGTGACTGGGTGAATGAGTGAGTGGGCGAGTGGGTCAATAGATCACGACCGTCATCGGGTAGGAAAACCGTTAAACCAAAACGCTT
Organism: Lampetra planeri; assembly: GCF_965212315.1. Taxonomy (NCBI): domain Eukaryota; kingdom Metazoa; phylum Chordata; class Hyperoartia; order Petromyzontiformes; family Petromyzontidae; genus Lampetra; species Lampetra planeri. The sequence continues at coordinate 11,007 of NW_027614840.1, read as the reverse complement.
GTATTTCGATTTAAAGCTTTCGTGACTGCAGGGATTCATCTTCTTGGTTCTTTCGGTAAAGTCACGTAGAGGGGAAGTAATTAAATAATAAAAATAAAACATAATAAAATAAAATAATTCTCACGTAGCCGAAACGTCGTGAGAATTATTTTATTTTATTATGTTTTATTTGTATTATTTTATTACTTCCCTTCTACGTGACTTTACCGAAAGAATCCAAGAAGACAAAACGCTTGTGTCGCGCGCCCGAAACGTCGTGATTTATTTTATTTCGTGAACCACTTGTAGCGGCAATGACGGTGGCAAACGCGTTTATTTAAACAGCAGCGACTCTCACACGATGTCCCTCCACCCGATATCCTGGGGAATTTTCGATTTGACGCTTCTTTCGTGACTGCAGCAGGGATTCATCTTCTTGGTTATTTCGGTAAAGTCATCACGTAGAAGGGAAATAATAAAATAATAACAATAAAACATCATAAAATGCAATTTTAAAATAATAAAAATAAAACGTAACAAAATGCGATTTTTAAATAATAAAAATAAAACATAATAAAGTAATAAAAATAAAACAAAATAAAATAATAAAAATAAAAGATAATAAAATACAATTTTAAAATAAAAAAAATTAAACATAATAAAATACAATTCTCACGACGTTTCGGCCACAACGCAAGCAGCCGTCCTCAGGTGAAGAACAGGTCTGTCGGAAAGACAGCGTCTGAATGAAACACCACCAAGCTTGGCTATGGGCAGTGTTGAGTCTATGGTGCAGTGTTGAGTCTATGGTGCAGTGTTGAGTCTATGGTGCAGTGTTGAGTCTATGGGTAGTGTTGAGTCTATGGGTAGTGTTGAGTCTATGGGTAGTGTTGAGTCTATGGGCAGTGTTGAGTCTATGGGTAGTGTTGAGTCTATGGTGCAGTGTTGAGTCTATGGGTAGTGTTGAGTCTATGGGCAGTGTTGAGTCTATGGGTAGTGTTGAGTCTATGGGTAGTGCTGAGTCTATGGGCAGTGTTGAGTCTATGGTGCAGTGTTGAGTCTATGGGCAGTGTTGATTCTATGGGTAGTGTTGAGTCTATGGGCAGTGTTGAGTCTATGGGTAGTGTTGAGTCTATGGGCAGTGTTGAGTCTATGGGCAGTGTTGAGTCTATGGGTAGTGTTGAGTCTATGGGTAGTGTTGAGTCTATGGGTAGTGTTGAGTCTATGGGTAGTGTTGAGTCTATGGGCAGTGCTGAGTCTATGGGCAGTGCTGAGTCTATGGGTAGTGTTGAGTCTATGGTGCAGTGTTGAGTCTATGGGCAGTGCTGAGTCTATGGGCAGTGCTGAGTCTATGGGCAGTGTTGAGTCTATGGGTAGTGTTGAGTCTATGGTGCAGTGTTGAGTCTATGGGTAGTGTTGAGTCTATGGGCAGTGCTGAGTCTATGGGCAGTGCTGAGTCTATGGGCAATGCGAGTCTATGGTGCAGTGTTGAGTCTATGGCAGTGCTGAGTCTATGGGCAGTGCTGAGTCTATGGGCAGTGTTGAGTCTATGGTGCAGTGTTGAGTCTATGGGCAGTGTTGAGTCTATGGGCAGTGTTGAGTCTATGGGTGGTGTTGAGTCTATGGGCAGTGCTGAGTCTATGGGCAGTGCTGAGTCTATGGGCAATGTGAGTCTATGGTGCAGTGTTGAGTCTATGGGCAGTGTTGAGTCTATGGTGCAGTGTTGAGTCTATGGTGCAGTGTTGAGTCTATGGTGCAGTGTTGAGTCTATGGTGCAGTGTTGAGTCTATGGTGCAGTGTTGAGTCTATGGTGCAGTGTTGAGTCTATGGTGCAGTGTTGAGTCTATGGTGCAGTGTTGAGTCTATGGTGCAGTGTTGAGTCTATGGGCAGTGTTGAGTCTATGGGTAGTGTTGAGTCTATGGGTAGTGTTGAGTCTATGGTGCAGTGTTGAGTCTATGGTGCAGTGTTGAGTCTATGGTGCAGTGTTGAGTCTATGGGCAGTGTTGAGTCTATGGTGCAGTGTTGAGTCTATGGTGCAGTGTTGAGTCTATGGGGCAGTGTTGAGTCTATGGTGCAGTGTTGAGTCTATGGTGCAGTGTTGAGTCTATGGTGCAGTGTTGAGTCTATGGTGCAGTGTTGAGTCTATGGGCAATGTTGAGTCTATGGGCAGTGTTGAGTCTATGGTGCAGTGTTGAGTCTATGGGCAGTGTTAAGTCTATGGGCAGTGCTGAGTCTATGGGCAATGTTGAGTCTATGGTGCAGTGTTGAGTCTATGGTGCAGTGTTGAGTCTATGGTGGAGTGTTGAGTCTATGGGCAGTGTTGAGTCTATGTTGCAGTGTTGAGTCTATGGTGCAGTGTTGAGTCTATGGTGAAGTGTTGAGTCTATGGGCAGTGTTGAGTCTATGGTGCAGTGTTGAGTCTATGGGCAGTGTTGAGTCTATGGGCAGTGTTGAGTCTATGGTGCAGTGTTGAGTCTATGGGCAGTGTTGAGTCTATGGGCAGTGTTGAGTCTATGGTGCAGTGTTGAGTCTATGGTGCAGTGTTGAGTCTATGGTCCAGTGTTGAGTCTATGGGCAGTGTTGAGTCTATGGGCAGTGTTGAGTCTATGGGCAGTGTTGAGTCTATGGGCAGTGTTGAGTCTATGGGCAGTGTTGAGTCTATGGGCAGTGTTGAGTCTATGGTGCAGTGTTGAGTCTATGGTGCAGTGTTGAGTCTATGGGCAGTGTTGAGTCTATGGGCAGTGTTGAGTCTATGGGCAGTGTTGAGTCTATGGGCAGTGTTGAGTCTATGGGCAGTGTTGAGTCTATGGGCAGTGTTGAGTCTATGGGCAGTGTTGAGTCTATGGTGCAGTGTTGAGTCTATGGTCAGTGTTGAGTCTATGGGCAGTGTTGAGTCTATGGTCAGTGTTGAGTCTATGGTGCAGTGTTGAGTCTATGGGCAGTGTTAAGTCTATGGGCAGTGTTGAGTCTATGGTCAGTGTTGAGTCTATGGTCAGTGTTGAGTCTATGGGCAGTGTTGAGTCTATGGTGCAGTGTTGAGTCTATGGGCAGTGTTGAGTCTATGGGCAGTGTTGAGTCTATGGTGCAGTGTTGAGTCTATGGTCAGTGTTGAGTCTATGGGCAGTGTTGAGTCTATGGGCAGTGTTGAGTCTATGGTGCAGTGTTGAGTCTATGGTCAGTGTTGAGTCTATGGGCAGTGTTGAGTCTATGGGCAGTGTTGAGTCTATGGTCAGTGTTGAGTCTATGGTGCAGTGCTAAGTCTATGGGCAGTGTTGAGTCTATGGGCAGTGTTGAGTCTATGGTGCAGTGTTGAGTCTATGGGCAGTGCTGAGTCTATGGTGCAGTGTTGAGTCTATGGGCAGTGCTGAGTCTATGGTGCAGTGTTGAGTCTATGGGCAGTGTTGAGTCTATGGGCAGTGTTGAGTCTATGGGCAGTGTTGAGTCTATGGGCAGTGTTGAGTCTATGGTGCAGTGTTGAGTCTATGGACAGTGTTGAGTCTATGGGCAGTGTTGAGTCTATGGTCAGTGTTGAGTCTATGGGCAGTGTTGAGTCTATGGGCAGTGTTGAGTCTATGGGCAGTGTTGAGTCTATGGTGCAGTGTTGAGTCTATGGGCAGTGCTGAGTCTATGGTGCAGTGTTGAGTCTATGGGCAGTGTTGAGTCTATGGGCAGTGTTGAGTCTATGGGCAGTGCTGAGTCTATGGGCAGTGCTGAGTCTATGGTGCAGTGTTGAGTCTATGGTGCAGTGTTGAGTCTATGGGCAGTGCTGAGTCTATGGTGCAGTGTTGAGTCTATGGGCAGTGTTGAGTCTATGGGCAGTGTTGAGTCTATGGGCAGTGCTGAGTCTATGGGCAGTGCTGAGTCTATGGGCAGTGTTGAGTCTATGGGCAGTGTTGAGTCTATGGTGCAGTGTTGAGTCTATGGGCAGTGTTGAGTCTATGGGCAGTGTTGAGTCTATGGGCAGTGTTGAGTCTATGGGCAGTGTTGAGTCTATGGGCAGTGTTGAGTCTATGGTGCAGTGTTGAGTCTATTGGCAGTGTTGAGTCTATGGTGCAGTGTTGAGTCTATGGGCAGTGCTGAGTCTATGGGCAGTGTTGAGTCTATGGGCAGTGCTGAGTCTATGGGCAGTGCTGAGTCTATGGGCAGTGTTGAGTCTATTGGCAGTGTTGAGTCTATGGTGCAGTGCTGAGTCTATGGGCAGTGTTGAGTCTATGGCAGTGTTGAGTCTATGGGCAGTGCTGAGTCTATGGTGCAGTGTTGAGTCTATGGGCAGTGTTGAGTCTATGGGCAGTGTTGAGTCTATGGGCAGTGCTGAGTTTATGGTGCAGTGTTGAGTCTATGGGCAGTGTTGAGTCTATGGGCAGTGTTGAGTCTATGGGCAGTGCTGAGTCTATGGTGCAGTGTTGAGTCTATGGGCAGTGTTGAGTCTATGGGCAGTGTTGAGTCTATGGTGCAGTGTTGAGTCTATGGGCAGTGCTGAGTCTATGGTGCAGTGTTGAGTCTATGGGCAGTGCTGAGTCTATGGTGCAGTGTTGAGTCTATGGGCAGTGTTGAGTCTATGGGCAGTGTTGAGTCTATGGGCAGTGCTGAGTCTATGGGCAGTGCTGAGTCTATGGTGCAGTGTTGAGTCTATGGTGCAGTGTTGAGTCTATGGGCAGTGCTGAGTCTATGGTGCAGTGTTGAGTCTATGGGCAGTGTTGAGTCTATGGGCAGTGTTGAGTCTATGGGCAGTGCTGAGTCTATGGGCAGTGCTGAGTCTATGGGCAGTGTTGAGTCTATGGGCAGTGTTGAGTCTATGGGCAGTGTTGAGTCTATGGGCAGTGTTGAGTCTATGGGCAGTGTTGAGTCTATGGTGCAGTGTTGAGTCTATGGGCAGTGTTGAGTCTATGGGCAGTGTTGAGTCTATGGGCAGTGTTGAGTCTATGGGCAGTGTTGAGTCTATGGTGCAGTGTTGAGTCTATTGGCAGTGTTGAGTCTATGGTGCAGTGTTGAGTCTATGGGCAGTGCTGAGTCTATGGGCAGTGTTGAGTCTATGGGCAGTGCTGAGTCTATGGGCAGTGCTGAGTCTATGGGCAGTGTTGAGTCTATTGGCAGTGTTGAGTCTATGGTGCAGTGCTGAGTCTATGGGCAGTGTTGAGTCTATGGCAGTGTTGAGTCTATGGGCAGTGCTGAGTCTATGGTGCAGTGTTGAGTCTATGGGCAGTGTTGAGTCTATGGGCAGTGTTGAGTCTATGGGCAGTGCTGAGTCTATGGTGCAGTGTTGAGTCTATGGGCAGTGTTGAGTCTATGGGCAGTGTTGAGTCTATGGGCAGTGCTGAGTCTATGGTGCAGTGTTGAGTCTATGGGCAGTGTTGAGTCTATGGGCAGTGTTGAGTCTATGGTGCAGTGTTGAGTCTATGGGCAGTGTTGAGTCTATTGGCAGTGTTGAGTCTATGGGCAGTGTTGAGTCTATGGTGCAGTGTTGAGTCTATGGTGCAGTGTTGAGTCTATGGGCAGTGTTGAGTCTATGGGCAGTGTTGAGTCTATGGTGCAGTGTTGAGTCTATGGGCAGTGTTGAGTCTATGGTGCAGTGTTGAGTCTATGGTGCAGTGTTGAGTCTATGGGCAGTGTTGAGTCTATGGGTAGTGTTGAGTCTATGGTGCAGTGTTGAGTCTATGGTGCAGTGTTGAGTCTATGGTGCAGTGTTGAGTCTATGGGCAGTGTTGAGTCTATGGGTAGTGTTGAGTCTATGGTGCAGTGTTGAGTCTATGGTGCAGTGTTGAGTCTATGGGCAGTGTTGAGTCTATGGGCAGTGTTGAGTCTATGGCAGTGTTGAGTCTATGGGCAGTGCTGAGTCTATGGTGCAGTGTTGAGTCTATGGGTACGGCCGGGTACGGGTAAGGAATCAAAACCTGTTTGCGACCTCTGACGTTGAGACTCGGGGGAGTTTCAGGGTCACGGCCACTGGCCCGCCCACCCACGGCTTACACAACGCATAGAGTACATGCACAGAATACAGCAGAGGTGGGACAAAGTCATTGTTATGCAAGTCCAAGTCGAGTCGCAAGTCATCAAATTCATGACTCGAGTCTGACTCGAGTCCAAGTCACATGACTCGAGTCCACATCTCATAGGTGGGACAAAGTCATTGTTATGCAAGTCCAAGTCGAGTCGCAAGTCATCAAATTCATGACTCGAGTCTGACTCGAGTCCAAGTCACATGACTCGAGTCCACATCTCATAGGTGGGACAAAGTCATTGTTATGCAAGTCCAAGTCGAGTCGCAAGTCATCAAATTCATGACTCGAGTCTGACTCGAGTCCAAGTCACATGACTCGAGTCCACATCTCATAGGTGGGACAAAGTCATTGTTATGCAAGTCCAAGTCGAGTCGCAAGTCATCAAATTCATGACTCGAGTCTGACTCGAGTCCAAGTCACATGACTCGAGTCCACATCTCATAGGTGGGACAAAGTCATTGTTATGCAAGTCCAAGTCGAGTCGCAAGTCATCAAATTCATGACTCGAGTCTGACTCGAGTCCAAGTCACATGACTCGAGTCCACACCTCTGGAATACAGAACATACCGCGAGTGGGAGAAAGTATTTGATCCCCTGACAAAGAAATAATGATGTTAATGGTCGGTTTATTTGAACAGCGAAAGACAGAATGACAAGAGAATCGAGAAAAACGCACGTCAAAAATGTTATACATTGATTTGTATTTTAATGAAGGAAATTAGTATTTGACCCCCTCTCTGCAAAACATGACTTAGTTCTTGGTGGCAAAACGCTTGTTGGCAATCACAGAGGTCAGACGTTTCTGGTAGTTGGCCATCAGCTTTGCACACATCTCAGGAGGGATTTTGTCCCACCACTCCTCTTTGCAGATCTTTTTAAAAAGTGTCTTTACTTTATTATGTTTTATTTTTATTATTTTATTATGTTTTATTTTTAATATTTTATTATGTTTTATTTTTAATATTTTATTATTTCCATTCTACGTGACTTTACCGAAAGAACCAAGAAGATGAACTACATTTATTAATAACAATACCCTATTGCACGGTTAAAATGTAAAATAAAAATTAACCGGGATAAATTCTTAGCCTACCTATATGAACCGCTATTTAATAGAATAGACTTTTATTATCCCCTCTGCTATGAAAAGCTTTTAAACACGCTTTAAACACCGATGCAACTTAACTCCGTCTACCTGCTGTTGAGAGAGAGAAGAGAGGCATCACCACACAAGGCAGGAGATGCATTCATCCCGGCAGCGTCCCAACGTGAGGCATCGTACCTGCGTTTGCCTGTCGCGCGAAATTGTTAAATATTTTCCAATTTTGTTGTTTCGTTATCGTCATCGTAACCCCCCGGGGGCTATCTGTAGGTGGCTACATGTCTGTGCCAATTCATGCCGAGCACAGATTATCATGAGCACAGGAATGTAACTTTCACGGTTTCTTATCCGCATACCAATTTACCAGTTTAATATAGTGTAGTGTATAGTGTAGTGTATAGTGTAGTGTGTAGTGTATAGTGTATAGTGTAGTGTATAGTGTAGTGTAGTAGTGTATAGTGTAGTGTATAGTGTATAGTGTAGTGTAGTATATAGTGTATAGTGTAGTGTATAGTGTAGTGTAGTAGTGTATAGTGTAGTGTATAGTGTAGTGTATAGTGTAGTGTAGTAGTGTATAGTGTAGTGTATAGTATAGTGTAGTATATAGTGTATAGTGTAGTGTAGTATATAGTGTATAGTGTAGTGTATAGTGTAGTGTGTAGTGTAGTGTATAATGTAGTGTATAGTGTAGTAGTGTATAGTGTATAGTGTAGTGTGTAGTGTAGTGTATAGTGTAGTGTATAGTGTAGTAGTGTATAATGTAGTGTATAGTGTATAGTGCAGTGTATAGTGCAGTGTATAGTGTAGTGTATAGTGTAGTGTAGTAGTGTATAGTGTATAGTGTAGTGTATAGTGTAGTGTATAGTGTAGTGTATAGTATAGTGTATAGTGTAGTGTATAGTGTAGTGTATAGTGTAGTGTACTCTTTGTTCTTTTCGGCAAAGTCACGTAGATAAAAATTTTAAATGAATTAAATGTCGACGTTTCGGAGGCAACACAGCACAACAAAAGGCGGCTTAACTCTGCTGCCATTTGCTCAGCTTAAATTCTGCCCCCGTATGAACTCACTGGTCATACCCTGCAGCATAAAAAATACGTCACCAGATTATACCCCACCCACCCCTCCTTTTTAAGCTATATATAATCTCGCGTCTCTTAGAGCCGCAAAGAATAGTTGACCATTTTAACCTTATGAGACATCTCCTTTAGCAGTGGCAAAATATAGTGATAGGTTTTTACCCTTTCAACTGGTACAAAAACTGACACCTTTAAACAAGGGATCATGTTTGCAATAACCACAACACAAGCAGTCAAAATGCAAACAAAAAGAAACAACTCTGATGATGATAATGGTATGCACTGTCCTTGAAGTTGATTGGTCCACACCCGAGACAGCTTTCCTTAGAGCCTAGTCTCACATGGTCCTTGAAGTTGATTGGTCCACACCAGAGACAGCTTTCCTTAGAGCCCAGTCTCACATGGTCCTTGAAGTTGATTGGTCCACACCCGAGACAGCTTTCCTTAGAGCCTAGTCTCCATTGGTGTTGGACCAGATGACGCCAAAAGGCGCACAACTCAAAGACAATGCACCATCAGAGTATGAGAGCTCGGGGTTAAGCATTTACACCATTGGAACCTCATTTGGCAGAAGAAAAAATATGATAATTGTTTTTTTTACCTTTTATCTGGCAACAACAAAAAAAGGTGTCAGTTTTGTTGCCAGATAGAAGGGTAAAAAAACAATTATCATATTTTCTACTGGCAAATGAGGTTCCAATGGTGTAAATGCTTAACCCCAAGCTCTCATACTCTGATGGTGCATTGTCTTTGAGTTGTGCGCCTTTTGGCGTCATCTGGTCCAACACCATGTGAAACTAGGCTCTAAGGAAAGTTGTCTCGGGTGTGGACCAATCAACTTCAAGGACCAAGTGAGACTAGGCTCTAAGGAAAGCTGTCTCGGGTGTGGACCAATCAACTTCAAGGACCATGTGAGACTAGGCTCTAAGGAAAGCTGTCTCGGGTGTGGACCAATCAACTTCAAGGACAGTGCACATACATTATCAGAGTTGTGTGTTTTGTTTGCATTACGACTGCAGGTATTGTGGTCTATGCAAACATGACTCCTTGTAGTTCAAAAGGGTGTCAGTTTCGTTGCCAGATAGAAGGGTAAAAAAAACAATTATCATAAGTTGCCTAACGTTTCTCCAAACACGCAGTAGAATGGTTACAAAAATCACCTCCATTCTCGCACCCAAACTGTACTCACAGATGATTGGAGGTCAAACATTGTTAAGATAACAAAAGGGGTTCCACAGGGTTCAATCCTGGACCCCCTCTCGTTCTCTCTTCATGTCAATGACTTGGCCACTGACCTTGATCATTCCTGGGTAAATCTGTTTGCAGATGACACGATACTGATTATTGCAGGCTGCTCTCAGGATGACGCGATTGCTAAGATCCAGGGCGATTTCAACAAACTACAACAGCATCTAGTTGCTCTTAGTAGTGTATAGTGTAGTAGTGTATAGTGTAGTAGTGTATAGTGTAGTAGTGTATAGTGTAGTGTATAGTGTAGTGTAGTAGTGTATAGTGTAGTGTATAGTGTAGTAGTGTATAGTGTAGTGTATAGTGTAGTAGTGTATAGTGTAGTAGTGTATAGTGTAGTGTATAGTGTAGTAGTGTATAGTGTAGTAGTGTATAGTGTAGTGTAGTAGTGTATAGTGTAGTGTAGTAGTGTATAGTGTATAGTGTAGTGTAGTAGTGTACAGTGTAGTGTAGTAGTGTAGGTGTAGTAGTGTAGTAGTGTATAGTGTAGTGTATAGTGTAGTGTAGTAGTGTATAGTGTAGTAGTGTATAGTGTAGTAGTGTATAGTGTAGTGTATAGTGTAGTAGTGTATAGTGTAGTGTATAGTGTAGTAGTGTATAGTGTAGTAGTGTATAGTGTAGTGTAGTAGTGTATAGTGTAGTGTAGTAGTGTATAGTGTAGTGTAGTAGTGTATAAGTGTAGTAGTATATAGTAGGTGTATAGTGTAGTGTATAGTGTAGTAGTGTATAGTGTAGTGTAGTATAATGTAATGTATAGCATAGTAGTGTATAGTGTAGTGTATAGTGTAGTGTAGTATAATGTAGTGTATAGCATAGTAGTGTATAGTGTAGTGTAGTAGTGTAGTGTATAGTGTAGTGTATAATGTAGTGTATAGTGTAGTGTAGTATAATGTAGTGTATAGTGTAGTGTATAGTGTAGTGTAGTAGTGTAGTGTATAGTGTAGTGTATAATGTAGTGTATAGTGTAGTGTATAGTGTAGTATATAGTAGTATAGTACAGTGTATTATAGTATATAGTAGTGTAGTGTATAGTGTAGTGTATAGTGTAGTATAATGTGTAGTGTATATAGTAGTGTATAATGTAGTGTAGTAGTGTATAGTGTAGTGTATCAGCACGCTGCTACCACCCCGAGGCGTAGTCCTTGACCACGGTGGGGTCTACGTAATCCTCCAGCATCTGCGTGAAGTTGAGAGGAGGTCGACCCACGTCCACCGTCACGTTCGTGTAGAGCGAGTGCAGCGAGCGGTGCACCACCTCGTAGCGCAGCGAGTTGATGCCGTCTTCCAGCATCGTCTCGTTCGTGAACAGGATCATCGTGAACCTGGGGGGTGGGGGTGGTGGTGGGGGGGGGTGGGGGTGGTGGTGGGGGGGGTGGGGGTGGGGGGGGGTGGGGGGGGTGGGGGTGGGGGTGGGGGTGGTGGTGGGGGGGGGGGGGGTGGGGGTGGTGGTGGTGGGGGGGGGGTGGGGGTGGTGGTGGTGGGGGGGGGTGGGGAGGGGGGGGTGGGGGGGTGGGGAGGGGGGTGGGGGGGGGTGGGGAGGGGGGTGGGGGGGGTGGGGGTGGTGGTGGTGGGGGTGTGGGGAGGGGGTTGGGGGGGGTGGG
>NW_027614839.1:120000-125660 GCF_965212315.1 Lampetra planeri | reverse complement strand
GACCCTGAGTCTCTACTACACCCTGAGTCTCTACTACACCCTGAGTCTCTACTAGACCCTGAGTCTCTACTACACCCTGAGTCTCTACTACACCCTGAGTCTCTACTAGACCCTGAGTTTCTACTAGACCCTGAGTCTCTACTACACCCTGAGTCTCTACTAGACCCTGAGTCTCTACTACACCCTGAGTCTCTACTAGATCCTGAGTCTCTACTAGACCCTGAGTCTCTACTACACCCTGAGTCTCTACTAGACCCTGAGTCTCTACTACACCCTGAGTCTCTACTAGACCCTGAGTCTCTACTACACCCTGAGTCTCTACTACACCCTGAGTCTCTACTAGACCCTGAGTCTCTACTACACCCTGAGTCTCTACTAGACCCTGAGTCTCTACTACACCCTGAGTCTCTACTACACCCTGAGTCTCTACTAGACCCCGAGTCTCTACTAGACCCTGAGTCTCTACTACACCCTGAGTCTCTACTAGACCCTGAGTCTCTACTAGACCCCGAGTCTCTACTACACCCTGAGTCTCTACTACACCCTGAGTCTCTACTAGACCCTGAGTCTCTACACCCCGAGTCTCTACACGACCCTGAGTCTCTACTAGACCCTGAGTCTCTACTACACCCTGAGTCTCTACTAGACCCTGAGTCTCTACTACACCCTGAGTCTCTACTAGACCCTGAGTCTCTACTACACCCTGAGTCTCTACTACACCCTGAGTCTCTACTACACCCCGAGTCTCTACTACACCCTGAGTCTCTACTACACCCTGAGTCTCTACTACACCCTGAGTCTCTACTACACCCTGAGTCTCTACTACACCCCGAGTCTCTACTACACCCTGAGTCTCTACTACACCCTGAGTCTCTACTACACCCTGAGTCTCTACTACACCCTGAGTCTCTACTACACCCTGAGTCTCTACTACACCCTGAGTCTCTACTACACCCCGAGTCTCTACTAGACCCCGAGTCTCTACTAGACCCTGAGTCTCTACTAGACCCTGAGTCTCTACTAGACCCTGAGTCTCTACTACACCCTGAGTCTCTACTACACCCAGAGTCTCTACTACACCCTGAGTCTCTACTAGACCCCGAGTCTCTACTAGACCCTGAGTCTCTACTAGACCCCGAGTCTCTACTAGACCCTGAGTCTCTACTACACCCTGAGTCTCTACTAGACCCTGAGTCTCTACTACACCCTGAGTGTCCGCACTCTGATTCCCGGTCTCCCCGAGTCTCTCCCATGTCCTCACACATCTTTCTGCACCCCCCCCCCCCATCCCCCCCCCCCTCGTCTCTCTCTCTCCCCGTCTCTTCTCAGACGAGTCGAGTGACACAGAGGGAGTTGGCGGCAAGCCTTCGGTTGTGAACGGTGGTGGCGCTGACACAACCACCACCACCACCGACAGCCCCGTGCCAGTGGTGGGCGGCACGGTGGTGACGGTGACGGTGACGGGCGACGAGACGGCTGAGAAGCCGGGGGTGGGAGGCGGCGGTGAGCGGGCCGACTCTGCGAGCGACACGCTGTCGCCGGACGCGTCGCCCAGCAAGGCGGCCAAGAAGAAGAAGCAAAAGTTCCGCTCGCTCTCCTTCCTCAAGCGCAAGAAAGAGAAGGTGGAGGCCTAGTGGGGGGGAGAGGCCTAGGAGGGAGAGAGGCCTAGGAGGCGAGGCCTAGGTGGGGGAGGCCTGGGGGGGGGGGAGGGGTAGAGGCCTAAAGGAAGGCCTAGGAGGGGAGGCCTGGGAGAGGTCTGGGGGGGGAGGCCTGGGAGAGGCCTGGGAGGCGAGGCCTGGGGGGGGGGGGAGAGGCCTAGGAGGGCGAGAGGCCTGGGGGGGCGAGGCCTGGGAGGAGGCCTAGGAGGGGTGGAGGTCTGGGAGGAGGAGGCCTGGGGGGGGGGTGGGGGGGAGGCCTAGAGGAAGGCCTAGGAGGAGGCCTAGGAGGAGGCCTAGGAGGAGGCCTAGGAGGAGGCCTAGGAGGAGGCCTAGGAGGAGGCCTAAGAGGAGGCCTATGAGGAGGCCTAGCCGGGGGAGGTCTAGGAGGAGGAGGCCTGGGGGGGTGGGGGGGAGGCCTAGAGGAAGGCCTAGGAGGAGGCCTAGGAGGAGGCCTAGGAGGAGGCCTAACCGGGGGAGGCCTAGGAGGGGGAGGCCTGGGGGAGGGGTGGAGGCCTAGGGGTAGGCCTAGCGGAGGCCTAGGGGTAGGCCTAGGGCTAGGCCTAGGGGTCGGCCTAGGGGTAGGCCTAGCGGAGGCCTAGGGGTAGGCCTAGGGCTAGGCCTAGGGGTCGGCCTAGGGGTAGGCCTGAATGGGGGCCTAAATGGGGGCCTAGGGGTAACCTTGGGGGAGGCCTAGGCAGGGGCCTTGTGGTAGGCCTCGGGGTAGGCCTAGTGGTAGGCCTAGGGGGAGGCCTAGCAGAGGCCTAGGGGTAGGCCTAGGTGGTAGGCCTAGGTGCTAGGCCTAGGTGGTAGGCTTAGGGGTAGGCCTAGCGGAGGCCTAGGGGTAGGCCTAGGGGTAGGCCTAGGTGGTAGGCCTAGGTGGTAGGCCTAGGGGTAGGCCTAGGTGGAGGCCTAGGGGTAGGCCTAGGGGTAGGCCTAGGTGGTAGGCCTAGGGGTAGGCCTAGGTGGTAGGCCTAGGTGGAGGCCTAGCAGAGGCCTAGGGAGGCCTAGCGAAGGCCTAGGTGGTCACCCCCCAGGAACAGCCCCCTCCACTCCTCGTCCTGCTGCTGCTGCCGCCTCCGTCAGAGTCTCCACATTTCTTGCGGATGATGTCCCCAACTTCCCTGTCAACAGCGACTACCTGGTCACCCGCTCGCGTACTCATGTACTCACCCACGTACTCACCCACCCGCTCGCGTACTCGCCCACGTACTCACCCACCCCCTCGCGTACTCACCCCCTTGCGTACTCACCCACTGGCTCACTCACGTACTCACCCACCCGCTCGCGTACTCACCTACGTACTCACTCACCTACGTACTCACCTACGTACTCACTAACCCACCAACTCGCCACCCTTCCTGCTCCCTTCCCTGGTGACTCCTCCCCCCCCCCCTCCTCCCCTGAGTCTCTACTAGACCCTGAGTCTCTACTAGACCCTGAGTCTCTACTACACCCTGAGTCTCTACTAGACCCTGAGTCTCTACTAGACCCTGAGTCTCTACTACACCCTGAGTCTCTACTACACCCTGAGTCTCTACTAGACCCTGAGTCTCTACTAGACCCTGAGTCTCTACTAGACCCTGAGTCTCTACTAGACCCTGAGTCTCTACTAGACCCTGAGTCTCTACTAGACCCTGAGTCTCTACTAGACCCTGAGTCTCTACACCCCGAGTCTCTACTAGACCCTGAGTCTCTACTAGACCCTGAGTCTCTACTAGACCCTGAGTCTCTACTAGACCCTGAGTCTCTACTAGACCCTGAGTCTCTACTAGACCCCGAGTCTCTACTAGACCCTGAGTCTCTACTAGACCCTGAGTCTCTACTAGACCCTGAGTCTCTACTACACCCTGAGTCTCTACTAGACCCTGAGTCTCTACTAGACCCTGAGTCTCTACTAGACCCTGAGTCTCTACTAGACCCTGAGTCTCTACTAGACCCTGAGTCTCTACACCCCGAGTCTCTACTAGACCCTGAGTCTCTACTAGACCCTGAGTCTCTACTAGACCCTGAGTCTCTACTAGACCCTGAGTCTCTACTAGACCCTGAGTCTCTACACCCCGAGTCTCTACTAGACCCTGAGTCTCTACTAGACCCTGAGTCTCTACTAGACCCTGAGTCTCTACTACACCCTGAGTCTCTACTAGACCCCGAGTCTCTACACCCCGAGTCTCTACTAGACCCTGAGTCTCTACTAGACCCTGAGTCTTTACTAGACCCTGAGTCTCTACTAGACCCTGAGTCTCTACTAGACCCTGAGTCTCTACTAGACCCTGAGTCTCTACTAGACCCTGAGTCTCTACTAGACCCTGAGTCTCTACTAGATCCTGAGTCTCTACTAGACCCCGAGTCTCTACACCCCGAGTCTCTACTAGACCCTGAGTCTCTACTAGACCCTGAGTCTCTACTAGACCCTGAGTCTCTACTAGACCCCGAGTCTCTACACCCCGAGTCTTTACTAGACCCTGAGTCTCTACTAGACCCTGAGTCTCTACTAGACCCTGAGTCTCTACTAGACCCTGAGTCTCTACTAGACCCTGAGTCTCTACTAGACCCCGAGTCTCTACACCCCGAGTCTCTACTAGACCCTGAGTCTCTACTAGACCCTGAGTCTTTACTAGACCCTGAGTCTCTACTAGACCCTGAGTCTCTACTAGACCCTGAGTCTCTACTAGACCCTGAGTCTCTACTAGACCCTGAGTCTCTACTAGACCCTGAGTCTCTACTAGACCCTGAGTCTCTACTACACCCTGAGTCTTTACTAGACCCTGAGTCTCTACTAGACCCTGAGTCTCTACTACACCCTGAGTCTCTACTAGACCCTGAGTCTCTACTAGACCCTGAGTCTCTACTACACCCCGAGTCTCTACTAGACCCTGAGTCTCTACACCCTGAGTCTCTACTAGACCCCGAGTCTCTACTAGACCCCGAGTCACTACTAGACCCTGAGTCTCTACACCCCGAGTCTCTACTAGACCCTGAGTCTCTACTAGACCCTGAGTCTCTACTAGACCCTGAGTCTCTACTACACCCTGAGTCTCTACTAGACCCTGAGTCTCTACTAGACCCTGAGTCTCTACTACACCCTGAGTCTCTACTAGACCCTGAGTCTCTACTAGACCCTGAGTCTCTACTAGACCCTGAGTCTTTACTAGACCCTGAGTCTCTACTAGACCCTGAGTCTCTACTAGACCCTGAGTCTCTACTAGACCCCGAGTCTCTACTAGACCCTGAGTCTCTACTACACCCTGAGTCTCTACTAGACCCTGAGTCTCCTGAGTCTCTACTAGACCCTGAGTCTCTACTAGACCCTGAGTCTCTGCTAGACCCTGAGTCTCTACTACACCCTGAGTCTCTACTAGACCCTGAGTCTCTACTAGACCCTGAGTCTCTACTAGACCCTGAGTCTCTACTAGACCCTGAGTCTCTACTACACCCTGAGTCTCTACTACACCCTGAGTCTCTACTACACCCTGAGTCTCTACTAGACCCTGAGTCTCTACTACACCCTGAGTCTCTACTAGACCCTGAGTCTCTACTAGACCCTGAGTCTCTACTAGACCCTGAGTCTCTACTAGACCCTGAGTCTCTACTACACCCTGAGTCTCTACTACACCCTGAGTCTCTACTACACCCTGAGTCTCTACTACACCCTGAGTCTCTACTACACCCTGAGTCTCTACTACACCCTGAGTCTCTACTACACCCTGAGTCTCTACTACACCCTGAGTCTCTACTAGACCCTGAGTCTCTACTAGACCCTGAGTCTCTACTACACCCCGAGTCTCTACTAGACCCTGAGTCTCTACTACACCCTGAGTCTCTACTACACCCTGAGTCTCTACTACACCCTGAGTCTCTACTACACCCTGAGTCTCTACTACACCCTGAGTCTCTACTACACCCTGAGTCTCTACTACACCCTGAGTCTCTACTAGACCCTGAGTCTCTACTAGACCCTGAGTCTCTACTACACCCCGAGTCTCTACTACACCCTGAGTCTCT
>NW_027614839.1:100000-115000 GCF_965212315.1 Lampetra planeri | reverse complement strand
ACACATGCAGAGAGAGACACACAGACACATGCAGAGAGAGACACACAGACACATGCAGAGAGAGACACATGCAGAGAGAGACACACAGACACATGCAGAGAGACAGACACATGCAGAGAGAGACACACAGACACATGCGGAGAGAGACACATGCGGAGAGAGACACACAGACACATGCAGAGAGACAGACACATGCAGAGAGAGACACATGCAGAGAGAGACACACAGACGCATGCGGAGAGAGACACACAGACACATGCAGAGAGAGACACACAGACACATGCAGAGAGAGACACACAGACACATGCAGAGAGACAGACACATGCAGAGAGAGACACACAGACACATGCAGAGAGAGACACACAGACACATGCAGAGAGAGACACACAGACACATGCAGAGAGAGACACATGCAGAGAGAGACACATGCGGAGAGACACACAGACACATGCAGAGAGAGACACACAGACACATGCAGAGAGAGACACACAGACACATGCAGAGAGAGACACATGCAGAGAGAGACACATGCGGAGAGACACACAGACACATGCAGAGAGAGACACACAGACACATGCAGAGAGAGACACACAGACACATGCAGAGAGAGACACACAGACACATGCAGAGAGAGACACATGCGGAGAGACACACAGACACATGCAGAGAGAGACACACAGACACATGCAGAGAGAGACACACAGACACATGCAGAGAGAGACACACAGACACATGCAGAGAGAGACACACAGACACATGCAGAGAGAGACACACAGACACATGCAGAGAGAGACACATGCAGAGAGAGACACACAGACACATGCAGAGAGAGACACACAGACACATGCAGAAGAGACACACAGACACATGCAGAGAGAGACACACAGACACATGCAGAGAGACACAGACACATGCAGAGAGAGACACACAGACACATGCAGAGAGAGACACATGCAGAGAGAGACACATGCGGAGAGACACACAGACACATGCAGAGAGAGACACACAGACACATGCAGAGAGAGACACACAGACACATGCAGAGAGAGACACACAGACACATGCAGAGAGAGACACACAGACACATGCAGAGAGAGACACACAGACACATGCAGAGAGAGACACACAGACACATGCAGAGAGACACACAGACACATGCAGAGAGAGACACACAGACACATGCAGAGAGAGACACACAGACACATGCAGAAAGAGACACACAGACACATGCAGAGAGAGACACACAGACACATGCAGAGAGAGACACACAGACACATGCAGAGAGACACAGACACATGCAGAGAGAGACACACAGACACATGCAGAAAGAGACACACAGACACATGCAGAGAGAGACACACAGACACATGCAGAGAGAGACACACAGACACATGCAGAGAGACACAGACACATGCAGAGAGAGACACACAGACACATGCAGAAAGAGACACACAGACACATGCAGAGAGAGACACACAGACACATGCAGAGAGAGACACACAGACACATGCAGAGAGACACAGACACATGCAGAGAGAGACACATGCAGAAAGAGACACACAGACACATGCAGAGAGAGACACATGCAGAGAGAGACACATGCGGAGAGACACACAGACACATGCAGAGAGACACACAGACACATGCAGAGAGAGACACACAGACACATGCAGAGAGACACACAGACACATGCAGAGAGAGACACATGCAGAGAGAGACACACAGACACATGCAGAGAGAGACACACAGACACATGCAGAGACACAGAGACACATGCGGAGAGAGACACACAGACACATGCAGAGAGAGACACACAGACACATGCAGAGAGAGACACACAGACACATGCAGAGAGAGACACACAGACACATGCGGAGAGAGACACACAGACACATGCAGAGAGAGACGCATGCGGAGAGAGACACACAGACACATGCAGAGAGAGACACACAGACACATGCAGAGACACAGAGACACATGCGGAGAGAGACACACAGACACATGCAGAGAGAGACACACAGACACATGCAGAGAGAGACACACAGACACATGCAGAGAGAGACACACAGACACATGCAGAGAGAGACACACAGACACATGCGGAGAGAGACACACAGACACATGCAGAGAGAGACGCATGCGGAGAGAGACACACAGACACATGCAGAGAGAGACACACAGACACACATACAGAGAGAGAGACACACAGATGCAGAGAGACACAGAGACACATGCGGAGAGAGAGACACACACAGACACACCGAGCGAGACACACACCAAGACACAAGCAGGAATATGATTCATCCTTGATCGCTTCTGCTCGGATTAAATATCGGCCGTGCTATCCGATTCAGCGGGGGGGGGGGGGGGGTGTACACACAAGTGTCTACAGGGAGAGGGGCTGGGACAAAGAACGGTCACGTTTAGACAAATTTTGATTGCGTCACTCAATGGATGGTCCCTACTGAGTGTAGACATTTGTGAAGCCAGAGTTTCGCAAACGGGTTTCGATTCCTTACCCGTACCCGGCCGCACCAGGGTCGCAAACGGGTACCCGTACCCGGCCGTACCCTACCCCCGTACCCAGCCGGGTACGGGGGTAGGGTACGGGTACCCGATTGCGACCTCTGGGATGAAGCCACGTTGTTGCAGGCGCGGGTGGGTTCATTCTAGGAACTTGAATTGTGAGAAGAGACAAGACGTTGGGAAATGAGTGACTCACGGTCTACCCGTACCGGGCCGTACCCTACCCGTACCCAGCCGGGTAGGGTACGGGTATCGGGTACCCGATTGCGACCTCTGGGATGAAGCCACGTTGCAGACGCGGGTGGGTTCATTCTAGGATCTTGAATTGTGAGAAGAGACAAGACGTTGGGAAATGAGTGACTCACGGTCTGCCCGTACCCGGCCGTACCTTACCCGTACCCTACCCGTACCCGGCCGGGTAGGGTACGGGTATCGGGAACCCGATTGCGACCTCTGGGATGAAGCCACGTTGCAGGCGCGGGTGGGTTCATTCTAGGAACTTGAATTGTGAGAAGAGACAAGACGTTGGGAAATGAGTGACAACCGGTGACTCAACAGTGACTCACGGTCTGCCCGTACCCGGCCGTACCCTACCCGTACCCGGCCGGGTAGGGTACGGGTATCGGGTACCCGATTGCGACCTCTGGGATGAAGCCACGTTGCAGACGCGGGTGGGTTCATTCTAAGCACTTGAATTGTGAGAAGAGACAAGACGTTGGGAGATGAGTGACAACCGGTAACTCAACAGTGACTCACGGTCTGCCCGTACCCGGCCGTACCCGTACCCTACCCGGCCGGGTATCAGGTAGGGTACGGGTACCCGATTGCGACCTCTGGGATGAAGCCACGTTGCAGGCGCGGGTGGGTTGATTCTAGGATCTTGAATTGTGAGAAGAGACAAGACGTTGGGAAATGAGTGACAATCACGGTGACTCAACAGTGACTCACGGCCTACCCGTACCCGTACCCGGCCGCACCAGGGTCGCAAACGGCTACCCGTACCCGGCCGGGTACGGGTAGCCGGGTATCGGGTAGGGTACGGGTATCGGGTACCCGGTTGCGACCTCTGCCAGAAGCGTGGGACCACATGTAACGCTCTCATAGATGTGAAGGATGTTGATGATGGTGATGATATTGATGATGATGATGATGATAATACAACTACGAGTTTATTAACAACAACAAACACCAGCACACGAGTCGTGTTGGACTGAGCGCATGTCGTGGTGTTTGTGTGGGTGGGTGGGTGAGTGGATGTGTGGGTGAGTGAGTAGGTGAGTGGGTGACTGGGTGAGTAGGTGAGTGGATGGTTGGGTGAGTGGGTGGGTGAGTGGATGTGTGGGTGAGTGAGTAGGTGAGTGGGTGGGTGAGTGGATGAGTGAGTGGGTGGGTGAGTTGATGAGTAGGTGAGTGGATGGTTGGGTGAGTGGGTGGGTGAGTGGATGTGTGGGTGAGTGAGTAGGTGAGTGGGTGACTGGGTGAGTAGGTGAGTGGATGGTTGGGTGAGTGGATGTGTGGGTGAGTGAGTAGGTGAGTGGGTGACTGGGTGAGTAAGTGAGTGGATGGTTGGGTGAGTGGATGGGTGGGTGGGTGGATGTGTGGGTGAGTGAGTAGGTGAGTGGGTGGGTGAGTGGATGAGTGAGTGGGTGGGTGAGTTGATGAGTAGGTGAGTGGATGGTTGGGTGAGTGGGTGGGTGAGTGGATGTGTGGGTGAGTGAGTAGGTGAGTGGGTGGGTGAGTGGATGAGTGAGTGGGTGGGTGAGTTGATGAGTAGGTGAGTGGATGGTTGGGTGAGTGGGTGGGTGAGTGGATGTGTGGGTGAGTGAGTAGGTGAGTGGGTGACTGGGTGAGTAGGTGAGTGGATGGTTGGGTGAGTGGATGTGTGGGTGAGTGAGTAGGTGAGTGGGTGACTGGGTGAGTAAGTGAGTGGATGGTTGGGTGAGTGGATGGGTGGGTGGGTGGATGTGTGGGTGAGTGAGTAGGTGAGTGGGTGGGTGAGTGGATGAGTGAGTGGGTGGGTGAGTTGATGAGTAGGTGAGTGGATGGTTGGGTGAGTGGGTGGGTGAGTGGATGTGTGGGTGAGTGAGTAGGTGAGTGGGTGGGTGAGTGGATGAGTGAGTGGGTGGGTGAGTTGATGAGTAGGTGAGTGGATGGTTGGGTGAGTGGGTGGGTGAGTGGATGTGTGGGTGAGTGAGTAGGTGAGTGGGTGACTGGGTGAGTAGGTGAGTGGATGGTTGGGTGAGTGGATGTGTGGGTGAGTGAGTAGGTGAGTGGGTGACTGGGTGAGTAAGTGAGTGGATGGTTGGGTGAGTGGATGGTTGGGTGAGTGGATGTGTGGGTGAGTGAGTAGGTGAGTGGGTGGGTGAGTGGATGGTTGAGTGAGTGTATTTGTGGGTGAGTGGATGAGTAGGTGAGTGGATGGTTGGGTGAGTGGATGGTTGGGTGAGTGGATGTGTGGGTGAGTGAGTGGGTGGGTGAGTGGATGAGTGAGTGGGTGGGTGAGTTGATGAGTAGGTGAGTGGATGGGTGAGTGGATGTGTGGGTGAGTGAGTAGGTGAGTGGGTGACTGGGTGAGTAGGTGAGTGGATGGTTGGGTGAGTGGATGTGTGGGTGAGTGAGTGGGTGAGTGGGTGAGTGGATGGTTGGGTGAGTGGATGTGTGGGTGAGTGAGTAGGTGAGTGGGTGGGTGAGTGGATGGTTGAGTGAGTGTATTTGTGGGTGAGTGGATGAGTAGGTGAGTGGGTGGGTGAGTGGATGGTTGGGTGAGTGGATGTGTGGGTGAGTGAGTAGGTGAGTGAGTAGGTGAGTGGGTGGGTGAGTGGATGGTTGAGTGAGTGGATTTGTGGGTGAGTGGATGAGTAGGTGAGTGGATGGTTGGGTGAGTGGATGTGTGGGTGCGTGAGTAGATGAGTGGGTGGGTGAGTGGATGTGTGGGTGCGTGAGTAGATGAGTGGGTGGGTGAGTGGATGTGTGGGTGCGTGAGTAGGTGAGTGGGTGGGTGAGTGGATGGTTGGGTGAGTGTGCGGGTGGGTGGATGGGTGAGTAGGTAGATGGGTGGGCGAGTAGGTAGGTGGGTGGGTGGGTGGGTGAGTCGGTGAGTGGATGGTTGGGTGAGTGTGCAGGTGGGTGAGTGGATGAGTAGGTGAGTGGATGTGTGGGTGAGTGAGTAGGTGAGTGGATGGTTGAGTGAGTGGATTTGTGGATGAGTAGGTGAGCGGATGTGTGGGTGAGTGGGTGGGTGAGTGGATGTGTGGGTGAGTGAGTAGGTGAGTGGGTGACTGGGTGAGTAGGTGAGTGGATGGTTGGGTGAGTGGATGTGTGGGTGAGTGAGTAGGTGAGTGGGTGGGTGAGTGGATGGTTGTGTGAGTGGATTTGTGGGTGAGTGGGTGGTTGGGTGAGTGGATGTGTGGGTGAGTGGATGTGTGGGTGAGTGGGTGGGTGAGTGGATGGTTGGGTGAGTGGATGTGTGGGTGAGTGGATGAGTAGGTGAGTGGGTGGTTGGGTG
The DNA here is from genome assembly GCF_965212315.1 of Lampetra planeri. Lineage (NCBI taxonomy): Eukaryota > Metazoa > Chordata > Hyperoartia > Petromyzontiformes > Petromyzontidae > Lampetra > Lampetra planeri. The sequence goes on along the minus strand of NW_027614839.1, from coordinate 108,969 downwards.
AGTGGATGTGTGGGTGAGTGGGTGGGTGAGTGGATGGTTGAGTGAGTGGATTTGTGGGTGAGTGGATGAGTAGGTGAGTGGGATGGTTGGGTGAGTGGATGTGTGGGTGAGTGGATGGTTGGGTGAGTGTGCAGGTGGGTGAGTGGATGGTTGGGTGAGTGTGCGGGTGGGTGAGTGGATGGTTGGATGAGTGGATAGGTGGGTGGGTGAGTAGGTGAGTGGATAGTTGGGTGAGTGGGTGGTTGGGTGAGTGGATAGTTGGGTGAGTGGATGTGTGGGTGAGTGGGTGGGTGAGTGGATGGTTGAGTGAGTGGATTTGTGGGTGAGTGGATGAGTAGGTGAGTGGGTGGTTGGGTGAGTGGATGTGTGGGTGAGTGGGTGGGTGAGTGGATGGTTGAGTGAGTGGATTTGTGGGTGAGTGGATGAGTAGGTGAGTGGGATGGTTGGGTGAGTGGATGGTTGGGTGAGTGGATGTGTGGGTGAGTGAGTAGGTGAGTGGGTGGGTGAGTGGATGGTTGTGTGAGTGGATTTGTGGGTGAGTGGATGAGTAGGTGAGTGGGTGGTTGGGTGAGTGGATGTGTGGGTGAGTGGATGTGTGGGTGAGTGGGTGGGTGAGTGGATGGTTGAGTGAGTGGATTTGTGGGTGAGTGGATGGGTGGGTGAGTGGATGGTTGAGTGAGTTGATTTGTGGGTGAGTGGATGAGTAGGTGAGTGGGATGGTTGGGTGAGTGGATGTGTGGGTGAGTGGATGGTTGGGTGAGTGTGCAGGTGGGTGAGTGGATGGTTGGGTGAGTGTGCGGGTGGGTGAGTGGATGGTTGGATGAGTGGATAGGTGGGTGGGTGAGTAGGTGAGTGGATAGTTGGGTGAGTGGGTGGGTGGGTGAGTGGATAGTTGGGTGAGTGGATAGGTGGGTGGGTGAGTAGGTGAGTGGATGGCTGGGTGAGTAGGTGAGTGGATGGGTGGGTGAGTGGTACGGGCTAGAGAAGAGATGGAGTGACGTGGTACAGGAGGACGTGGAGCTGAGTGGACTTTGCCGATGAGCGGTACCAGCGGTGTCAAGATCGGCCTCTGTGGAGGAGGAGGCTCGTGAAGGACGCTACTGGGCCAGTGCCAGGCTAGGTGCACCTTGAGGCTCCTGGGCAGTTGGACGTAGTCGCCCATCGATGAGCTCCTCTGGCAGGCGAGGCTGCGTTGGCTGGGCCACGTAGCCCGCATGCCCCAGCCACCGCATGCCGAAACAGCTTCTGTTCGGCCGGATCGAGGGCGCTAAACCAAGCACGACACGGACTAGAGAATAGATGGAGAGTGAGTGATGGGTGAGTTGGATGGGTGGCTGAGTGAATGAGTGGGTGAGCGAGGGGGTGGGTGGGTGACTGAGTGGGTGGGTGATTGAGTGGGTGGGTGAGTGAGTGGGTGAACGAGTGGGTGAGTGAGTGGGTGGGTGAACGAGTGGGTGAGTGAGTGGGTGGGTGAACGAGTGGGTGAGTGAGTGGGTGGGTGAACGAGTGGGTGAGTGAGTGGGTAAACGAGTGAGTGGGTGGATGAGTGGGTGGGTGAGTGAGTGGGTGGGTGAGTGAGTGGGTGGGTGATTGAGTGGGTGAGTGAGTGGGTGAACGAGTGGGTGAGTGAGTGGGTGGGTGAACGAGTGGGTGAGTGAGTGGGTAAACGAGTGAGTGGGTGGATGAGTGGGTGGGTGGGTGAGTGAGTGGGTGAGTGAGTGGGTGAATGAGTGGGTGAGTGAGTGAGTGGGTGAATGAGTGGGTGAGTGATTGAGTGAGTGGGTGGGTGAGTGGATGGTTGAGTGAGTGTATTTGTGGGTGAGTGGATGGGTGAGCGAGGGGGTGGGTGGGTGACTGAGTGGGTGAGTGAGTGGGTAAACGAGTAAGTGGGTGAGTGGGTGGATGATTGGGTGAGTGGGTGGGTGAGTGAGTGGGTGAATGAGTGGGTGAGTGAGTGAGTGGGTGAATGAGTGGGTGAGTGATTGAGTGAGTGGGTGGGTGGATGAGTGGGTGGGTGGGTGAGTGAGTGAGTGAGTGGGTGAGTGGGTGAACGAGTGGGTGAGTGAGTGTGGATGAGTGGGTGAATGATTGAGTGGGTGAGTGAGTGGGTGAATGAGTGATTGAGTGGGTGAGTGATTGAGTGAGTGGGTGAGTGAGTGGGTGGGTGAGTGAGTGGGTGAACGAGTGGGTGAGTGAGTGTGGATGAGTGGGTGAATGATTGAGTGGGTGAGTGAGTGGGTGAATGAGTGATTGAGTGGGTGAGTGATTGAGTGAGTGGGTGAGTGAGTGGGTGGGTGAGTGAGTGAGTGGGTGGATGAGTGGGTGAGTGATGGAGTGAATGAGTGATTGAGTGGGTGAGTGATTGAGTGAGTGGGTGAGTGATTGAGTGAGTGGGTGAGTGGGTGGATGAGTGGGTGGGTGAGTGAGTGAGTGGGTGAGTGAGTGGGTGGGTGAGTGAGTGAGTGAGTGGGTGAGTGAGTGGGTGAGTGATTGAGTGGGTGGGTGAGTGAGTGAGTGGGTGAGTGAGTGGGTGGGTGAGTGAGTGGGTGAGTGAGTGAGTGGGTGACTGAGTGGGTGAGTGAGTGAGTAGGTGAATGAGTGGGTGAGTGATTGAGTGGGTGGGTGGATGAGTGGGTGGGTGGATGAGTTGGTGGGTGGGTGGGTGGGTGAGTGATTGAGTGAGTGGGTGAGTGAGTGGGTGAGTGATGGAGTGAATGAGTGATTGAGTGGGTGAGTGATTGAGTGAGTGGGTGAGTGATTGAGTGAGTGGGTGAGTGAGTGGGTGGATGAGTGGGTGGGTGAGTGAGTGAGTGAGTGGGTGGGTGAGTGAGTGAGTGGGTGAGTGAGTGGGTGAGTGATTGAGTGAGTGGGTGGGTGAGTGAGTGAGTGGGTGAGTGAGTGGGTGGGTGGGTGGGTGAGTGAGTGGGTGAGTGAGTGAGTGGGTGACTGAGTGAGTGAGTGAGTAGGTGAATGAGTGGGTGAGTGATTGAGTGGGTGGGTGGATGAGTGGGTGGGTGGGTGGATGAGTTGGTGGGTGGGTGAGTGAGTGATTGAGTGAGTGGGTGAGTGAGTGAATTCGATCCCTGCAGGGTCTGTCCCGTGACCTCCTCCTCATGCACCTAGCCTGGCACAGCAGTACAACCCATGGCACCTGCAGGGTCTGTCCCGTGACGTCACCACGTCGTCCTTCGCGCCGTCTCCTTTACGCGGTGACGTCACCACGCAAGCCCCCTCGGCGCCGTCTCCTCCGAACGCAGTGACGTCATCACGTCCCTCAGCACCATCTCCTTTACGCGGTGACGTCACCACCACGCAAGCCCCCCTCGGCGCCGTCTCCTCCGAATGCGGTGACGTCACCACGTCACTCCGGCACCGTCTCCTCCGCAACGCGGTGACGTCACTCGGGCACCGTCTCCTCCGCAACGCAGTGACGTCACCACGTCCACTCGGGCACCGTCTCCTCCGCAACGCGGTGACGTCATCACGTCCCTCGGGACCATCTCCTCAACGCGGTGACGTCACCACGCAAGCCCCCCTCGGCGCCGTCTCCTCCGCAACGCGGTGACGTCACCACGTCACTCGGGCACCGTCTCCTCCGCAACGCGGTGACGTCACCACGCAAGCCCCCTCGGCGCCGTCTTCTCTGCGCGGTGACGTCACCACGTCCCTCGGGCACCGTCTCCTCCGCAACGCGGTGACGTCACCACGCAAGCCCCCTCGGCGCCGTCTTCTCTGCGCGGTGACGTCACCACGTCCCTCGGGCACCGTCTCCTCCGCAACGCGGTGACGTCACCACGCAAGCCCCCTCGGCGCCGTCTTCTCTGCGCGGTGACGTCACCACGTCCCTCGGGCACCGTCTCCTCCGCAACGCGGTGACGTCACCACGCAGCTCCATCTGCGCCGTCTCCTCCGCAAGGCGGTGACGTCACCACGTCCACTCGGGCACCTTCTCAACGCGGTGACGTCACCACGTCCACTCAGGCACCGTCTCCTCCGCAACGCGGTGACGTCACCACGTACACTCGGGCACCATCTCCTCAACGCGGTGACGTCACCACGCAAGCCCCCCTCGGCGCCGTCTCCTCCGAACGCGGTGACGTCACCACGTCCACTCAGGCACCGTCTCCTCCGCAACGCGGTGACGTCACCACGTCACTCGGGCACCGTCTCCTCCGCAACGCGGTGACGTCACCACGCAAGCCCCCCTCGGCGCCGTCTCCTCCGCAACGCGGTGACGTCACCACGTCACTCGGGCTCCGTCTCCTCCGCAACGCGGTGACGTCACCACGCAAGCCCCCCTCGGCGCCGTCTCCTCCGCAACGCGGTGACGTCACCACGTCACTCGGGCTCCGTCTCCTCCGCAACGCGGTGACGTCACCACGCAAGCCCCCTCGGCGCCGTCTCCTCTGCGCGGTGACGTCACCACGTCACTCGGGCACCGTCTCCTCCGCAACGCGGTGACGTCACCACGCAAGCCCCACCCACACCCTCCTGGCCACGCCCCTCTCTTCCATCGTCTTCAACTCGTCGACTTAAGATGGACGTCCACAACAACAACAGCAGCAGCAGCAGCGGCGGCGGCGCTGAGGCTGAGGCGAGCAGACAGCGACTCGAGTGGGGACAGCGCGGGGGGGAGCGGGCACAGGAGGAGGAGGACGACGACGACGAGGAGGACGAGGAGGATGATGATGAGGAGGAGGAGGGTGGAGGAGGAGACGCGGCTGGTGCCGTGCCGGGAATCCGCGCTCCGCCAGGCCTCCGAGCCGTGTACGAGGAGTGCCACAGGCGGCACCCAGAGCAGCCAAACCCCCTGCAGGTGACAGCCATCGTCAAGTACTGGTGAGTAGCTGTAGTAGCTGTAGTAGTGGTGGTGTAGTAGTAGTGTAGTAGTAGTGTAGTAGTGTAGTAGTAGCTGTAGTAGTAGTGTAGTAGTAGTGTAGTAGTAGCTGTAGTAGTGGTGTAGTAGTAGTGTAGTAGTGGTGTAGTAGTAGTGTAGTAGTAGCTGTAGTGGTGTAGTAGTAGTGTAGTAGTAGTAGCTGTAGTAGCTGTAGTAGTGGTGGTGTAGTAGTAGTGGTAGTAGTAGCTGTAGTGTAGTAGTAGCTGTAGTAGTAGCTGTAGTAGTAGCTGTAGTAGCTGTAGTAGTGGTGGTGTAGTAGTAGTAGTGGTAGTAGCTGTAGTAGTAGTGGTAGTAGCTGTAGTGGTGTAGTAGTAGTGTAGTAGTAGTAGCTGTAGTAGCTGTAGTAGTGGTGGTGTAGTAGTAGTGGTAGTAGTAGCTGTAGTGTAGTAGTAGCTGTAGTAGTAGCTGTAGTAGTAGCTGTAGTAGCTGTAGTAGTGGTGGTGTAGTAGTAGTAGTGGTAGTAGCTGTAGTAGTAGTGGTAGTAGCTGTAGTGGTGTAGTAGTAGTGGTAGTAGCTGTAGTAGTAGTTGTGTAGTAGTGGTAGTAGCTGTAGTAGTAGTTGTGTAGTAGTGGTAGTAGCTGTAGTAGTAGCTGTAGTAGTAGTGTAGTAGTAGTGTAGTAGTGGTGTAGTAGTAGTGTAGTAGTAGCTGTAGTAGTAGCTGTAGTAGTAGCTGTAGTAGTAGTGGTGTAGTAGTAGTGTAGTAGTAGCTGTAGTAGTGGTGTAGTAGTAGCTGTAGTAGTAGTGGCTGTAGTAGTGGTGTAGTAGTAGTGGTAGTAGCTGTAGTAGTAGTTGTGTAGTAGTGGTAGTAGCTGTAGTAGTGGTGTAGTAGTAGCTGTAGTAGTAGCTGTAGTAGTAGTAGCTGTAGTAGTGTAGTGGCTGTACGAGGAGTGCCACAGGCGGCACCCAGAGCAGCCAAACCCCCTGCAGGTGACAGCCATCGTCAAGTACTGGTGAGTAGCTGTAGTAGCTGTAGTTGTGGTGTAGTAGTAGTGGTAGTAGCTGTAGTAGTAGTAGCTGTAGTAGTAGTGGTGTAGTAGTAGCTGTAGTAGTAGTGGCTGTAGTAGTGGTGTAGTAGTAGTGGTAGTAGCTGTAGTAGTATAGTAGTAGTAGTGGTAGTAGCTGTAGTAGTAGCTGTAGTAGTGTAGTGGCTGTAGTAGTGGTGTAGTAGTAGTGGTAGTAGCTGTAGTAGTGGTAGTGTAGTAGTGGTGTAGTAGTGTAGTAGTAGCTGTAGTAGTGGTGTAGTAGTAGCTGTAGTGTAGTAGTAGTAGCTGTAGTAGTGTAGTGGCTGTACGAGGAGTGCCACAGGCGGCACCCAGAGCAGCCAAACCCCCTGCAGGTGACAGCCATCGTCAAGTACTGGTGAGTAGCTGTAGTAGCTGTAGTAGTGGTGTAGTAGTAGTAGTAGTAGCTGTAGTAGTGGTGTAGTAGTAGTAGTAGCTGTAGTAGTAGTAGTAGCTGTAGTAGTGGTGTAGTAGTAGTAGTAGCTGTAGTAGTAGTAGTAGCTGTAGTAGTAGCTGTAGTAGTAGCTGTAGTAGTAGCTGTAGTAGCTGTAGTAGTAGCTGTAGTAGCTGTAGTAGCTGTAGTAGTAGCTGTAGTAGCTGTAGTAGTGGTAGTAGCTGTAGTAGTAGTGGTAGTAGCTGTAGTAGTAGTAGTGGTGTAGTAGTAGCTGTAGTAGTTGTGGTGTAGTAGTAGTGGTAGTAGCTGTAGTAGTAGTAGCTGTAGTAGTAGTAGTGGTGTAGTAGTAGCTGTAGTAGTAGTGGTGTAGTAGTAGCTGTAGTAGTGGTGTAGTAGTAGTGGTAGTAGTGTAGTAGTAGTAGCTGTAGTGGTGGTAGTTGTAGTAGTGGTGGTGTAGTGGTAGTAGTGTAGTAGCTGTAGTGGTAGTAGTTGTAGTAGTAGTAGTAGCTGTAGTGGTGGTGGTGTAGTAGCTGTAGTAGTGTAGTAGTAGTAGCTGTAGTAGTGGTAGTAGTGGTGGTGGTGTAGTAGTAGCTGTAGTAGTGGCTGTAGTAGTAGTAGCTGTAGTAGTTGTAGCTGTAGTAGTGTAGTAGTAGCTGTAGTGGTAGTAGCTGTAGTGGTAGTGGCTGTAGTGGTAGTGTAGTAGCTGTAGTAGTAGTAGCTGTAGTAGTAGCTGTAGTAGTGTAGTAGCTGTAGTAGTGTAGTAGTGGTAGTAGTGTAGTAGCTGTAGTAGTAGTAGTGTAGTAGTAGTGTAGTAGTAGTGTAGTAGTAGTAGCTGTAGTAGTAGCTGTAGTAGTAGTAGTAGTGTAGTAGCTGTAGTAGTAGTAGCTGTAGTAGTGTAGTAGTAGTGTAGTAGTAGCTGTAGTAGTAGCTGTAGTAGTAGTAGCTGTAGTAGTAGCTGTAGTAGTGGTAGTAGTGTAGTAGCTGTAGTAGTAGTAGCTGTAGTAGTGTAGTAGTAGTGTAGTAGTAGCTGTAGTAGTGTAGTTGTAGTAGCTGTAGTAGTAGTAGCTGTAGTAGTGTAGTAGTGGTGGTAGTAGCTGTAGTAGTGGTGGTAGTAGCTGTAGTAGTGGTGGTAGTAGCTGTAGTAGTGGTGGTAGTAGCTGTAGTAGTGGTAGTAGTAGTGTAGTAGCTGTAGTGGTAGTAGCTGTAGCAGCAGTAGTGTGGTAGTAGCTGTAGTAGTGGTAGTAGCTGTATCGGTAGTAGTGGTAGTAGTGGTATCAGTAGTAGTAGCTGTAGTAGTAGCTCTGCAGTAGTGGTAGTAGCTGTAGTAGGTGTAGTGTGTATCTCACCGTGTCTATCTCCTGTGTGTGTGTCTATGTGTGTGTCTCTGTGTGTGTGTGTGTGTCTGTGTGTGTGTGTGTGTCTGTGTGTGTGTATCTGTGTGTGTGTGTGTCTCGGTGTGTGTGTCTATGTCTGTGTGTGTCTATGTCTGTGTGTGTCTATGTCTGTGTGTGTCTCTGTGTGTGTGTCTCTGTGTGTGTGTCTCTGTCTGTGTGTGTCTCTGTCTGTGTGTGTGTCTGTGTGTGTCTGTGTGTGTGTTTCTCTCTGTATGTGTGTGTGTCTGTGTGTGTGTCTGTGTCTCTGTGTGTGTGTCTCTGTGTGTGTGTCTCTGTGTCTGTGTCTCTGTGTGTGTGTCTCTGTGTCTGTGTCTCTGTGTGTGTGTCTCTGTGTGTGTGTCTCTGTGTGTCTGTGTGTGTGTGTGTGTCTGTGTGTGTGTCTCTGTGTTTGTGTCTCTGTGTCTCTGTGTGTGTGTCTCTGTGTCTGTGTCTCTGTGTCTGTGTCTCTGTGTGTGTAGGTTGGGGGGCCCAGACCCTCTTGACTACATCAGCATGTACCGCTGCGGTGGTGGAGGTGGAGGAGGTGGTGGAGGTGGTAGTGGTGGTGGAGGTGGTGGTGGAGGTGGTGGTGGAGGTGGTGGAGCTGTGGAGGAGCACTGGCTCTACGTCAGCTTCGGACTCAGCGACCTCTACGGGGACCGCAGAGTCCACCCGTGAGTCCACCATCAATACCACTACTACCATCACTTCTCATTGCTACTGTGTGCGTGTGTGTGTGGTGTGTGTGTGTGGTGTGTGTGGTGTGTGGGGTGTGTGTGTGTGTGCGTGTGTGGTGTGTGTGTGGTGTGTGTGGTGTGTGTGGTGTGTGTGTGTGGGGTGTGTGTGTGGTGTGGTGTGTGTGGTGTGCGTGTGTGCGTGTGTGTGCGTGTGGTGTGTGTGTGTGGGGTGTGTGTGTGGTGTGTGTGCGTGTGGTGTGTGTGTGTGGTGTGTGTGGTGTGTGCGTGTGTGGTGTGTGTGTGGTGTGCGTGTGTGCGTGTGTGTGCGTGTGGTGTGTGTGTGTGGTGTGTGTGGTGTGTGCGTGTGTGGTGTGTGTGTGTGTGGGGTGTGTGTGTGTGTGTGGGGTGTGCGTGTGTGTGGTGTGTGTGTGGTGTGGTGTGTGTCTGGTGTGTGTGTGTGGTGTGTGTGGGGTGTGTGTGTGTGGTGTGTGTGTGCGTGTGGTGTGTGTGGGGTGTGTGTGTGTGGTGTGTGTGTGGTGTGTGTGTGGTGTGTGTGTGGTGTGCGTGTGTGTGGTGTGTGGGGTGTGTGTGTGTGGTGTGCGTGTGGTGTGTGTGTGGTGTGTGTGT